>NC_090291.1:45847500-46147500 GCF_037392515.1 Haliotis asinina | reverse complement strand
TTTGTTGATGATACTTTCATCAACGTGGATGATTCTATCATCTTTGTTGATGATACTTTCATCAACGTGGAAGATGCTGTCACCTTTGCAGATGATACTTCCATCAACGTGGAAGATGATGCTTCCAGCAACGTGGAAGATGCTGTCACCTTTGATGATGATACTTTCATCAACGTGGAAGATGCTGTCATCTTTGTTGATGATACTTTCATCAACGTGGAAGATGCTGTTATCATTGTCGATGATACTTTCATCAACGTGGATGATACTTTCATCTTTGTCGATGATACTTTCATCAACGTGGGAGATGATTTCATCTTTGTCGATGATACTTTCATCAACGTGGATGATACTTTCATCAACGTGGATGATACTTTCATCTTTGTTGATGATACTTTCATCAACGTGGAAGATACTGTCATCTTTGTTGATGATACTTTCATCAAAGTAGAAGGCGCTGTTATCTTTGCAGATAATACTTTCATCAACGTGGGAGATGCTTTCATCTGTGTCGATGATACTTTCATCAACGTGGAAGATACTTTCATCTTTGCTGATGATACTTTCATCAACGTGGAAGATGCTGTCATCTTTGCAGATGATACTTCCATCAACGTGGAAGATGCTGTCATCTTTGTTGATGATACTTTCATGAACGTGGATGATACTTTCATCTTTGTTGATGATACTTTCATAAACGTGGAAGATGCTGTCATCCTTGCAGATGACACTTCCATCAACGTGGAAGATGCTGTCATCTTTGTTGATGATACTTTCATCAACGTGGAAGATACTGTCATCTTTGTCGATGATACTTTCATCAACGTGGAAGATACTGTCATCTTTGTCGATGATACTTTCATCAACGTGGATGATACTTTCATCTTTGTTGATGATACTTTCATCAATGTGGAAGATGCTGTCATCTTTTTTGACGATACTTTCATCAACGTGGAAGATGCTGTCATCTTTGTTGATGATACTTTCATCATTGTTGATGATACTTTCATCAACGTGGAAGATGCTGTCATCTTTGTTGATGATACTTTCATCAACGTGGATGACGGTGTCATCTTTGTTGATGATGCTTTCATCAACGTGGATGATACTGTCATCTTTGTCGATGATACTTTCATCAACGTGGGAGATGATTTCATCTTTGTCGATGATACTTTCATCAACGTGGAAGATACTTTCATCTTTGTTGATGATACTTTCATCAACGTGGAAGATGCTGTCATCTTTGTTAATGATACTTTCATCAAAGTAGAAGACGCTTTTACCTTTGCAGATGATACTTTCATCAACGTGGAAGATGCTGTCATCTTTGTTGATGTTACTTTCATCAACGTGGAAGATGCTGTCATCTTTGTTGATGATACTTTCATCAACGTGCAAGATGCTGTCACCTTTGTTGACGATACTTTCATTAACGTGGAAGATGCTGTTTCCTTTGTTGATGATACTTTCATGAACGTGGAAGATGCTGTCATCTTTGTCGATGATACTTTCATCAACGTGGAAGATGCTGTCATCTTTGTCGATGATACTTCCATCAACGTGGAAGATGCTGTCATCTCTGTTGATGACACTTTCATCAACGTGGAAGATACTTTCATCTTTGTCGATGATACTTTCATCAACGTGGAAGATGCTGTCACCTTTGCAGATGATACTTCCATCAACGTGGAAGATGCTGTCATCTTTGTTGATGATACTTTCATCGACGTGGAAGACACTTTCATCTTTGTCGATGATACTTTCATCAACGTGGAAGATGCTGTCATCTTTGTTGATGTTACTTTCATCAACGTGGAAGATGCTGTCATCTTTGTTGATGATACTTTCATCAACGTGGAAGATGCTGTCACCTTTGTTGATGATACTTTCATTAACGTGGAAGATGCTGTTACCTTTGTTGATGATACTTTCATGAACGTGGAAGATGCTGTCATCTTTGTCGATGATAATTTCATCAACGTGGAAGATGCTGTCATCTTTGTTGATGATACTTCCATCAACGTGGAAGATGCTGTCATCTTTGTTGATGACACTTTCATCAACGTGGAAGATACTTTCATCTTTGTCGATGATACTTTCATCAACGTGGAAGATGCTGTCACCTTTGCAGATGATACTTCCATCAACTTGGAAGATGCTGTCAATATTGTTGATGATACTTTCATCAACGTGGATGATACTTTCATCTTTGTTGATGATACTTTCATCAAAGTAGAAGACGTTGTCATCTTTGCAGATAACACTTTCATCAACGTGGAACATGATTTCATCTTTGTCGATGATACTTTCATCAACGTGGAAGATACCGTCATCTTTGTCGATGATACTTTCATCAAAGTAGAAGACGCTGTCATCTTTGCAGATAATACTTTCATCAACGTGGGAGATGCTGTCATCTTTGTTGATGATACTTTCATCAACGTGGGAGATACTGTCATCTTTGTCGATGATACTTTCATCAACGTGGAAGATACTGTCATCTTTGTCGATGATACTTTCATCAACGTGGATGATACTTTCATCTTTGTTGATGATACTTTCATCAATGTGGAAGATGCTGTCATCTTTTTTGACGATACTTTCATCAACGTGGAAGATGCTGTCATCTTTGTTGATGATACTTTCATCATTGTTGATGATACTTTCATCAACGTGGAAGATGCTGTCATCTTTGTTGATGATACTTTCATCAACGTGGATGACGGTGTCATCTTTGTTGATGATGCTTTCATCAACGTGGATGATACTGTCATCTTTGTCGATGATACTTTCATCAACGTGGGAGATGATTTCATCTTTGTCGATGATACTTTCATCAACGTGGAAGATACTTTCATCTTTGTTGATGATACTTTCATCAACGTGGAAGATGCTGTCATCTTTGTTAATGATACTTTCATCAAAGTAGAAGACGCTTTTACCTTTGCAGATGATACTTTCATCAACGTGGAAGATGCTGTCATCTTTGTTGATGTTACTTTCATCAACGTGGAAGATGCTGTCATCTTTGTTGATGATACTTTCATCAACGTGCAAGATGCTGTCACCTTTGTTGACGATACTTTCATTAACGTGGAAGATGCTGTTTCCTTTGTTGATGATACTTTCATGAACGTGGAAGATGCTGTCATCTTTGTCGATGATACTTTCATCAACGTGGAAGATGCTGTCATCTTTGTCGATGATACTTCCATCAACGTGGAAGATGCTGTCATCTCTGTTGATGACACTTTCATCAACGTGGAAGATACTTTGATCTTTGTCGATGATACTTTCATCAACGTGGAAGATGCTGTCACCTTTGCAGATGATACTTCCATCAACGTGGAAGATGCTGTCATCTTTGTTGATGATACTTTCATCGACGTGGAAGACACTTTCATCTTTGTCGATGATACTTTCATCAACGTGGAAGATGCTGTCATCTTTGTTGATGTTACTTTCATCAACGTGGAAGATGCTGTCATCTTTGTTGATGATACTTTCATCAACGTGGAAGATGCTGTCACCTTTGTTGATGATACTTTCATTAACGTGGAAGATGCTGTTACCTTTGTTGATGATACTTTCATGAACGTGGAAGATGCTGTCATCTTTGTCGATGATAATTTCATCAACGTGGAAGATGCTGTCATCTTTGTTGATGATACTTCCATCAACGTGGAAGATGCTGTCATCTTTGTTGATGACACTTTCATCAACGTGGAAGATACTTTCATCTTTGTCGATGATACTTTCATCAATGTGGAAGATGCTGTCACCTTTGCAGATGATACTTCCATCAACTTGGAAGATGCTGTCAATATTGTTGATGATACTTTCATCAACGTGGATGATACTTTCATCTTTGTTGATGATACTTTCATCAAAGTAGAAGACGTTGTCATCTTTGCAGATAACACTTTCATCAACGTGGAACATGATTTCATCTTTGTCGATGATACTTTCATCAACGTGGAAGATACCGTCATCTTTGTCGATGATACTTTCATCAAAGTAGAAGACGCTGTCATCTTTGCAGATAATACTTTCATCAACGTGGGAGATGCTGTCATCTTTGTTGATGATACTTTCATCAACGTGGGAGATGCTATCATCTTTGCACATGATGCTTCCATCAACGTGGAAGATGCTGTCATATTTGTTGATGATACTTTCATCAACGTGGATGATTCTTTCATCTTTGTTGATGATACTTTCATCAACGTGGAAGATGCTGTCACCTTTGCAGATGATACTTCCATCAACGTGGAAGATGATACTTCCAGCAACGTGGAAGATGCTGTCACCTTTGTTGATGATACTTTCATCAACGTGGAAGATGCTGTCATCTTTGTTGATGATACTTTCATCAACGTTGAAGATGCTGTTATCATTGTCGATGATACTTTCATCAACGTGGATGATACTTTCATCTTTGTCGATGATACTTTCATCAACGTGGGAGATGATTTCATCTTTGTCGATGATACTTTCATCAACGTGGATGATACTTTCATTTTTGTTGATGATACTTTCATGAACGTGGAAGATGCTGTCATCTTTGTTGATGATACTTTCATCAAAGTAGAAGGCGCTGTTATCTTTGCAGATAATACTTTCATCAACGTGGGAGATGCTTTCATCTTTGTCGATGATACTTTCATCAACGTGGAAGATACTTTCATCTTTGCTGATGATACTTTCATCAACGTGGAAGATGCTGTCATCTTTGCAGATGATACTTCCATAAACGTGGAAGATGCTGTCATCTTTGTTGATTATGCTTTCATGAACGTGGATGATACTTTCATCTTTGTTGATGATACTTTCATCTTTGTTGATGATACTTTCATCAACGTGGATGATACTTTCATCTTTGTTGATGATACTTTCATCAACGTGGAAGATGCTGTCATCTTTGTCGATGATACTTTCATGAAAGTAAAAGACGCTGTCATCTTTGCAGATAGTACTTTCATCAACGTGGGAGATGATTTTATCTTTGTCGATGATACTTTCATCAACGTGGATGATACTTTCATCTTTGCAGATGATACTTCCATCAACGTGGAAGATGCTGTCATCTTTGTTGATGATAGTTTCATCAACGTGGAAGATGCTGTCATCTTTGTTGATGATACTTCCATCAATGTGGAAGATACTGTCATCTTTGTCGATGATACTTTCATCAAAGTAGAAGGCGCTGTCATCTTTCCAGATAGTACTTTCATCAACGTGGGAGATGATTTTGATCCTTGTCGATGATAGTTTCATCAACGTGGAAGATACTGTCATCTTTGTCGATGATACTTTCATCAAAGTAGAAGGCGCTGTCATCTTTGCAGATAATACTTTCATCAAGGTGGAAGATACTTTCATCTTTGTCGATGATACTTTCATCAACGTGGAAGATGCTGTCATCTTTGTCGATGATACTTTCATCAACGTGGGAGATGCTTTCATCTTTGTTGATGATACTTTCATCAACGTGGAAGATGCTGTCATCTTTGTCGATGATACTTTCATCAACGTGGATGATACTTTCATCTTTGTCGATGATACTTTCATCAACGTGGAAGATGCTGTCATCTTTGTTGATGATACTTTGATCAACGTGGAAGATGCTGTCATCTTTGTTGATGATACTTTCATCAACGTGGAAGATGCTGTCATGTTTGTCGCTGATACTTTCATCAACGTGGATGATACTTTCATCTTTGTCGATGATACTTTCCTCAGCGCACAAGATGCTTTTATGTTTGTTGAGGATACTTTCCTCAAGGCAGAGATGCTTTCATCTTTGCAGTTGATATTTTCATCAACGTAGAAGATGTTTTTATCTAAGGAGAGGATGCTTTTCACTTGGAGTTTTGGGATTCATGGATGTTTTGGAGCATGTTAGTCGTTAAGTCGGCCTATTTCTGTAAATTCTCAAATTACTACAATCATTCCAAAGTATCAGCGCTAAAACAGAATGCCCAAATAAATTCACTTACCAAAGTTTTGATACATATACACGAGGAGATACGGAAAGGTTTCAGGGTATTCCATTAAAGACACACCATTAAGGTTGAACTCCAAACCAGTCATTATTTAACATATAACAGACTTGAATCTACTGTACATTGCACATGGTTCCAGAGTAGATAATACAGGAATGCACCTTCCTATTAACAGATTATATGTATATGTTTGATTGTCAGATTGTTAAATCAGTTATTTCGTGAAATGATTAATAGAGTCAGACATTTCTAAAGTAAATAATACTGGACAGCACCCTCTGCTTAACAGATTATATATATATATGTTTCATTGTCAGACAGTTAAATCAGTTATTTCATGAAATGATTGAGAGAGTCAGCCATGTTGCTCCATTTTATGTATCAACAATCAATATACTTCAGTCGTTTCGTGAAATTTGACTTAATATCTTAATCCACCAACGTGGATCACAATTTCAACATCACTTATTCTCACTAACAGTCACAACGTGTGTTGCAGCGACTGTTGCATTTCAGCTTGTCCTTGAAGCATTTACACCTGCTTGTCTGACACTTGCTGTGTCCAAAGCAGCAACACCTGGTCACGACATATGGATGAAATGAAATTTCATGAAATGACTGAAGTATATTGATTGTAGTTGCACAAAATGATGCGACATGGCTGACCCTCTTAGTCATTTCACGAAATGACTGATTTCACAATCTGACTGTAACATATATACATTGTATAGGCCATCTACTGTCAAGAAAGATACTTGACAAACATTGACAACTACGTATATGAACGTATTTTTTAACAACATGTAACTGTCATCTATGTTGATATGAGTATGTTGTACGCTGATGAAAGAATCGCTTTAGGTGACGAAAGTATATTCTACGTTGAAGACGGGACTGAAGCCTGGGTGTTTACACGAAACCTGATTTTAGTGACGCTTCATTGAATTCATGTCATTTCTTCCCCTGTCCAGTTATATGCAATCAGGGAAATTTCATAGTATTTACAAACAATAATGAAAATAGATGGCAAAGACGAAGATATTTGTTCAATCTCACGCAAAGATAAACCCATTCTTATCCTTACACAGATTCACTGACAAAATCACGTCTGGTAGAAGTTGAAAAATAATTTTTGATGGCCAGTAATAAATGATAAGGCATATGCAAAGGCCGATGCCAGCTTAAAAGAAATATTTCAATTGATTACAGCGGTGAGGGTCGAACTCGACCAACAGATCCTTCACACCGACGAGCCATCTGACCAAGTGGTCCACGTATTGAGTTGTCTCCCTTATACTGTCAGCGCCTGAGGCAACCTCACCTGCTCCCAGTTACAACCCATTAAAACCGCGATGTTCAGTAACAGTATTCAGTATGCAGTCGAAGTTTTGAACCGATAAATTACTGGTCACGATATGTTTTTGTCATCTTATCAATTCTTCATTTTCGATTATTTTAATTACTCTATAGATGTAAATAACTATACATTTGTAGACAAACTACAATTCCACAACCCGTGAAGATCCGGGTTAAATGAGTTTCCGGCTACCCCTGCTTGTCATGAGTGGCGACTAACAGGATCAGGTGGTCAGGCTCGTTGGTTTGGTTAACATATGACGTCTTACTCCGATTGACAAAAATGTGTGTTTATTCTTATATCATGCAAACAAGAAGCACAAACTGTAATTACTGTAAAATGCGCTGATGTGTTTCATAATATCCTGATTGTCTTCTGGGTCGGTGGTCTGTTCCTGAATAAAATGTGCGTCTTATGCCAGTTGCGTAGATTGGTGCTCATGCTGTTGATCACTGGATTGTCTTGTCCAGACTAGATCATTTACTGATCGCTGGCTAAGTGCCGAGTCTGGCGTTAAATAACAAACAGGCAAACAAGCAAACAAACAGTTCACTTTCGGGACGTGGTGAAACGTTTCAGCTGAAGACATACTTGTGAAATAGTGCATTCCCTCTGATCTTGTGCGTGATACAGTCCACATGTATTTGCTGTACATTATATTTATTTCACGAAACATGTAGTGTAGTGACATCGAAACAATATGAAGGGTGTGAAGACTGGTAAAACACAAAATTCATTTACAAGGTTGGTATAGTCTGAAAAATATTTCCTGACATCTGCTTGTAAAAGGTCTTAAGAGCTGTTCATTTTCACAAAGTGTAGCAAATTCTTGATCATTAATGAGGATTCTTTGTAGACGTGAGTCTCCCTTTTTGTCATATTTTGTTCAGGACCTATTCGCTAGTATTCTAAACCAGCATTATCATTCAGGTTGGACCTTTTTTCTCTCGATCTTTTGAAATTAACACCCAATGGAAACAGCTCGTCTACACATACCGACATTCAGCAGGGGTATTGATATTCTTGATAACTGAGGATGGAACACTGAGACATGATGGAATTAGAGATGTCTGGAGTACTTGTAGAAGCGGTTTGTCGTGGCAGCTGGATGATAATAAACCGACTCACTAGAAAGCCCGGATGTTCACTGAGATGACAGTAATTATGAAACATATGAGGTAGATATAGCGTCTCAAGCGCGTTCATGTCACGGTGTCGGATATTTTTTCACTGCTTCTGGGATTCTAGGCACATAAAATCCCTGGTACCTATGCATATTCCTAAAATTCCTCCTGATTCCTTGTCTAGATAGGTACCCTGTACCTTATAAGTCGCTTGCGGCGGTCTGTAAATAATCTAGTCTAGACCAGACACTCCAGGGATCAACAACATGAACATCGATCTGCGTAAATGGGAGCCAGTGACACGTGTCAACCAAGTACTCGGCCCATGTTCCCTCTACCTTTTCTGTTTGGTCACTGTGTCCAAATCTGTCACGAGTACCCTAAGCTTTTCTTCCTCTTTATATGGGATAGTGGGGTAACCTGGTGATAAAAGCGTTCGAGCGTCACGCCGATGACCGTGTTTGATTCCCCACATGGATATAATGTGGAAATCCCATTTCTGGTGTCCCCCACCGTGATATTGCTGGAATGTTGCTAAAAGCGGCGTATAACTGCAGTCACTGACTCTTCCCCTGATCCGGTCAGAATAAGTCTGTCGGCAAGAATGTGTCCCTCGTAACCCATTTTGTGTGACCGGGAGGCCATCGTGTTTGAGATTTAAATGTAGATGTAATAAACAAACAAACGTCCCGACATTGTGCAGACACAACTTCATCATCTCTGGCCTTACCAGTCATTAAAGACAGTAGGGTTGTGTTAATGAGAGATCGACACAATGCAAGCTTCAAGGCGTTTAACACAAAATGTTCACTCCACTTAATCGATACAAACCAACTCAAATGTACTGCAGTTCCGGAATCGGATTGCGTATTGTGCAAAACAGACGGAAGGACGTCTCTCTTATTTCAGGATACATTACTTTCAGAATAATTCCTCATTTGCCTCTTTAGGCTTGTGAGTGAAATCTAATGACACCTCAAGAAGAAATGTACAAATAGTACTGGATAAAGTAACGTTTCATGTTGCCACTTTGATAGCTGACGGGTTAAGGACGGGTAACAAGACGAGTGCTTACCATGGCACATGTCACATGAATCTCACGTGACCCATGCATGGTCATTGGTTTATTATGAAGAAAGTTTCTTATTGGGTAAAGTCATTAATAATGTGTAAACGATAGTATCAGGAACAGACATTTTTTAAATGAACTAACCGGAATACATGTATATGTTTAGTGCCTTTCATATCAACATGTTTCGGATGTAAGGACAAGGTTCATCTATCGCGTCAGACCTTTATACCAATGAGGGTTCTCTATCAAGAATTCAAGCAATCGTCGTGAACAAAACTAAGAACACTGTCAACCGTCAAAGAAAGTAATCGCTCTAATTCCGTTTTCAGGCCCCTAAATTGTGTCCCTTAATACCGCACCATACTTGCCATAAAAGGCAACTATGCTTGTCGTAAGAGGCGACTAACGGGATCGGATGGTCAGGCTCGCTGTATCTTTTACTACACAATGGATGGTTCAGGACAGTAGCAGTAGAGACCACTCACTATTCCACAAGAACAAAAGCATGTGTACGTTTACCGTGAATAGAAACGTCATGTCCGAAACAAACATGTAGCACTTTTATCTTCTGTTTTTAACAAATGATAACCTCCATTCATGTAACGGCGCCTTGTCTTCTGGTTAAATCACGTGACATGCATTAAAAGTCTGGGGGTTAATGTTTATTATGGTTTTAGTGTTAGATATGTGCTTAATTGCAATGCACGTTCAAGAACATGCCAAAACGTGTGTCAGATGAGACAGGGCCACATAGCGCAAGTGGCATGACAGAGGCGGAAATAGCTCCACACTCCAGCCTTGAGATTCCTTTTTCTGATTTCTGAAAAAATGACACAGAATGCAAAACCCTAATAGTAACACATTAAATGTCGATTATTGCGACAATGTGTTTGTGGTTGCTTGTGCTAGTTCTGAGTAATGTCGGATGGTAACTCATAATCCAGTCAGACATATTACACTTACCTTCTTTGTCAGGCAGGGAAACAACAAGCATCTCTTTCTGACGTTCTTATGTGTGACGAAGTCATGGTATCTGAACATGGAAATTGAATCCTGGCGATATTCATTATAGTAGACAAATGTACATGTGTGATAACTAATTATGTTTAAATATATTTATGAAATATAAGTTTCGACTATATTGATAGTGAGTGAGTTAGTTTAGTTTAAGACACTTTTACCAATATTCCACCAAATATCATGACAGAGGACACCAGAAATGGGCTTTACACGTTGTATCCCTTGGGGGAATCGAACCCGGGTCTTTGACGTGACTAGCGAATGCATTGACCGCTACGCTAACCCAAATCCCCGGAAGCATCATAGCCATGTCCTTATAGATCACTATCGAACTAATGATGACACCTGGTGGTCGCGGGAAAAGAGCTATCCTGTCACATCCTATGTAAACATAGCGAAGAACACTCAACTGTTTACATCACAACAAATATTGTTGAAATCAGGAGATCAAGGAATAATGGTAGACTAACAAGTAGTCTCCGAAATGAACATATTTTACTGAAAAAACGTTCATTGTGAAAAAATAATATAATGAAATGGAGCCCTGAGACTTCCTTCATTTTCAGAAGCTAAGGAAATCTGGACTTGTCACATTTTCTAGAATTGCGTGGGCTTTCTTGGATATATTTACTTCAGGGTCTGTACGACAGACTAAAATAATGGTTAAGCTCTTTATCATTTCCTTTGGGATCTTGACAGTCTTTGAAGATATTAATCCTCTGAAGTCTACAGTAGTGAGAGGGTACCAGAAACACAGACCATTCTGTATTCAATATTTCAGACTCAGGAACCATGTACTCATAGGTTCGGACATGCCATTTTCATGAGAACATTTTTTCAGGGGGTAAACTCATTTATAACGTGCCAACAATTGCAAAACATATGAACGCGTGAAACACACTCGGCAAATGGAGACCGGTCATATAGCCATTGACAACCTTTCTCGAAAGTTAATTGCTAGCTTGCTACGTTTTGCCTGAATGGAGTGAAATATATCCTAACAGAGCCTTAACAATCAGCAGTAACAATCTCTTAAGCTTATCGGTGAGCATAATTAATGACCTGGTCTATTTTATTACGCGTAAGCGATATGTAGTTGTGTGTAAAGGAGCCGGATTCGTCTGCCGAGATGGCGGCAGAATATGGACTTTTTTCTGGGCGAATAACTCTGTTTGTCTCCGTTACCGCTTTATCACTCCGCATGTATTATTTAGGCCATCATCTTGTTCACGCAGTGTTTTGGGGTGCGATAAACAATATACGTCCTCTGAAATTCTATCAGAAAATATTTCAAGATTATATGTAAGACCGGGTTTGATTTCTCAGATAAATAAGCGGAAGTACGGGGTGTTTTTGCTCCATGCGGAAGGAGATCGAAATCTTCGACCTAATTACCCCTGTTTGTGTTATCTTTTAAAGTTATAAACTGTAATCAATGTTATCTCGGTATCTGCTCTCAAAGAGCCACTGTAGGACATTTTCTCTTATAAACCATGGCATCACAGCTAGGACAAATTTCACGTTTCCTGTTTCTTTAAACGTTAGTTTGTCGACAGCAGTTGTCTCCCTTGTGGCTATTCCTCGACCATCGAAGATAAAATGGCTTTATGTACCTATTTAGGTTGTGTTTTTCAGAACTGAGTTTAAAACAAAAATTCACTACATGAAGTTTTATTCAAATTACACGACATGTGGAAATTGTGCGAATTTTTTCATGCAAATGTACAATGGATGTGTTGACATTTTGTGCTTAATCTGTTAAGGATATATCTCTGAATTCGAACTTTTTGCCACACGTAGCGCATATACAGGTATATTCATTATTAACTTTACAATTTCATTACTTTTTACAAAAGGATTAGATATGTGTATCAAAGAGTGTTCCTGGCACAGTCGCAGTGACTAGGCCAGCCATCGCCATTACGTACGTCACGGCGTAGTAGTTACAGAGACACCTTAGTGGATTCCGGATATGACAGCAGTCACTTACATCGATACCTTAGATGGATGATGGGTATCACAGCTGAAAGTTACAGAGATACCTTAGTGGTAATGTGGGTATGACAGTTGCCAGTTACGCGGATACTTTAGTGGGCTTCTGGGTGTGACAGTAGGCAGCTACAGAGGTGCCTTAGTGGGATGCTGGGCATGCTGAATTGCATTACATGACGTTGGATGAGAGAACATGAGTGGGTAAAAAGAGAGACATGACAAAGGATGATAGGGCATGGCAGGGAATGGCAGTATGCAGATAGAGAGACATGGCAGTGGATGGTAGGGTGTAACAGTAAGTAGATAGAGAAACATGAAAGTGGGTGGTAGGTCGTGACACGGGGTAGAGAGACATGACAGTGGGTGGTAGGTCGTGACAGGGGGTAGACAGAGAGACATGACAGTGGGTGGTAGGACGTGACAGGGGGTAGATAGAGAGACATGACAGTGGGTGGTAGGACGTGACAGTAGGCAGATAGAGAGACATGACAGTGGGTAGTAGGGTATGACAGTAGGAAGACAGAGAGACATGAAAGTGGATGGTAGGTCATGACAGTAGGTAGATAGAGAGACATGAAAGTGGATGGTAGGTCGTGACAGAAGGTAGATAAAGAGACATGAAAGTGAATGGTAGGGCGTGACAGTAGGTAGATAGACATGAAAGTGGATGGTAGGTCGTGACAGAAGGTAGATAGAGAGACTTTACAGTGGGTAGTAGGGTATGACAGGGGGTAGATAGAGAGACATGACAGTGGATGGTAGGTCGTGACAGTAGGTAGATAGAAGGACATGAAAGTGGATGGTAGGTCGTGACAGAAGGTAGATAGAGAGACATGAAAGTGGTTGGTAGGGCGTGACAGTAGGTAGATAGATAGACATGAAAGTGGATGGTAGGTCGTGACAGTAGGTAGATAGAGGGACATGAAAGTGGATGGCAGGGCGTGACAGAAGGTAGATAGAGAGACTTTACAGTGGGTAGTAGGGTATGACAGTAGGTAGACAGAGAGACATGAAAGTGGATGGTAGGTCATGACAGTAGGTAGATAGAGAGACATGAAAGTGGATGGTAGGTCGTGACAGAAGGTAGATAAAGAGACATGAAAGTGAATGGTAGGGCGTGACAGTAGGTAGATAGACATGAAAGTGGATGGTAGGTCGTGACAGAAGGTAGATAGAGAGACATGAAAGTGGTTGGTAGGGCGTGACAGTAGGTAGATAGATAGACATGAAAGTGGATGGTAGGTCGTGACAGTAGGTAGATAGAAGGACATGAAAGTGGATGGCGGGGCGTGACAGTAGGTAAGAGAGAGACATGAAAGTGGCGTATGAGTGACGTAGGGCGTATGAACTGGTGGATAGAGAGACATGACAGTTGGTAGTGGGGAGAGACAGATAGTAAGATATGACGTTAGATGGTTGGACATGACGGTAGGCAAATAGTAGGACATGGCAGTAGGCAGATAGTGAGATATGACGGCGGATGCTAGGGCATGACGGCAGATAGACAGAAGGGTATGACTGTGGAGAATGCATGACAATAAGTTGGTAAAATGTAATGTGAACGTCAACTTGACTTTCAACGACTTTTCCCACCTTTGTGGCGATGCACATGATATACCCTGAACTGGCGCCAATCATACAAGACTGATTTTCAAAAACATCTTCGATACTTGCCTGTAATATAAAGGGTCTTGGCTGTTGAGAGAAAGTATTTGAAAACCATTAACACTATTTTGTCTCATCATGTCAGTGACTGTGTTATGGATACGCGAGACTATCGCGAACAAATTGTTCCATGTATTAGTGCCAATTTGCTCTTAAACGTCTCAGACCACTACAACTAGAGAAATTCATCTCCATGATATTTACAACCTGTCAAACAAGCGTGAAAAATCAGCAAACGATGCCTCAGCGTGATAATACGAGAATTGAGTGTCCAAAACAAACAATTGGCCTCGCACAATCGGCTTTCTCCGAGGAAATGAAGGTACATCACGTCTCCTCCCGACGCTCATTACCCGTCAGCCCCCTATAATCGTATAGACATTGTCCAAGCTCGTAATAGTATTATTACTTCTTGGGACCGAGTTTGTTTTCTTATGTCACTCCAAGCTGGCATTAGCAGTTCCAAATGACAGGTGTGAGACCGAGCGTGACAGCCCATGGCTGTTTGGACTGGTCTCAGGATGTAGCTGCCAGGACGAGAAGAGATCATGCTCTCACTCTCGTCGTTCTGACAAGTGTCATGTCCGCGGTGATGGCAACTGGGGTCAGAGATGCATGGAATAACGTCGCGCATAGACGGGAGTATTCGTCCCAACACCAGGGCCCCGTGGGTTAGGAAAAAGTAGAGGGTTAAAAGAGCTTGTTTTACTTAGTTTGTGATTGAATTGGGAATGATATTCAAATATACTCACGCAAACGAATAACGGAACGCCTGAAAATACAAGCGTTCCTCTAATTTTTTTTCCAGGTTTCTTCACAAGCTTCGTATTGCATTGTGGGTGATATTCTAGTTAAACATAAAGAAACACTGACACTGTCATTCGTTTCCATGAGTATATTAGACCTGTTTTCAATCACGATTTTCTTTATGGGGAGCGGTTACTTGCTAATCGACTTAATAAGTCAAATTCAAAATATTATACGTACAAGGATGAGATATGCATATTCTGTTGTTTAACTTTGACGGAGTGACACTAATCTTGAATTTCTGTATTCCTCAAAAGCGTCCATGTTGTAGTTTTTTTAAAGGAGCTCAAAGAAACTCTTTTTCACATGAGTGCACTTAATGATAATGTCACGGATCATCGATATATTTTATTGTTTTGTCAAACCATAATATGTATGTCTAAAGGAAACGTCCAAACCTTTTCAAATTAATCGTCTTTTGTCCGTGCACGCTACCAGAAAACAATCTGAGAAACAACGTTCGAGTTACCTCCCTTACAACGCGTAGCAGCCGACATTTCATGGGTAGATGGGTGAGCATGTGCGGTGTGCGTGTCACTTTACGGTCACCTAAACATCTCAGCTGGAACATATCAATGACAGTATATAAGTAAATGGTACAGTATATAAGTAGATGGTGCCGTATGTCAGTAGATGGTATGGTATGACAGCAGATGGTATGGTATATCTGTAGACTGTACGGTATAGCAGTAGGCGACGAACACAGAACAGTGCAAGGCTTGTGACATATCAGTAGACAGTGCATCGGTAGATGGTACAGTATGTCAGTATGTAACGAACACAAAACAGTTCATGGTTGGAACATATATGTGACAGTATAGAAATAACAGGTTTTGTATAAGGGAGGGTACATATGAATTTGGTAAAATATTGAACGTGTCAGCTGAAAAATATCGAAATATGCCAGAAGGTTAGATGATGTGTCAGTAGATGGTAGGATGTGTCAGCAGATGGTAGGATATATCAGTAGATGGTAGGATGTGTCAGCAAATGGTAGAATGTGTCTGTAAATGGTAGGATATTGTCAGCAGATGACAGGATATGTCAGTAGATGGTAGGATGTGTGACTAGATGGTAGGATGTGTAGGATGTGTAACTAGATGGTAGGATGTGTCAGTGGATGGTAGTATGTGTCAGTAGATTGTAGGATGTCTCAGTAGATAGCGGGGTGTGTCAGTAGATAGTAGAATATGTCGGTAGAGGGTAGGATGTATCAATAGATGGCAAAATATGTCAGATGATAAATGTCAAAATATGTCACTATATGTGAAGGTTGACCAGCAGATGTTAGAGTAGATCAGAAGATAAATGATCGGATATATTAGTAAATTGCAAAGTGTGTCAGTAGGCTGCGAGTAAACAGTAGGTCATATAAGCATATTGCTAGGTCAGCAGATGGTAGGCTATACTGGCAGGGTGTGTCATGGACGGTAGACATGGTAACTGTAAACGTACATAGCTGTAGGAAGAAGGCAGCTGGGTATGAAAGGTTACCTGGATGTGTATACATATGCATGAAGCGGCTTACCTGGATATGGACACGGATGTATGTAGAATGATGACTGTGTGCTCTCTAGATTAATGTAGAACTGGATATCTACAAACATGTGAGGAGGACATGGGAATATGGATAGTCATATTGGTCGGCTGTTGTTATCCCTTTTCATGGCAGTGACAAGAAATATTGATTTTTATTTAAAACAAAGTTGTTCCTTTATTTGGCTGACCAGTGCCTGTAAAGTTCCCGAACGGAGCATTCACAAACGTATGGTTTAATCACATTGAATAATCGATTCTGAAAGTATGGGTATTTAACATTCTACTGTATTTCCCCTTTTAGTTAAAAAAATAGGATTATTGGCCAAGCATCCTGCGACAACATAATCTGAAAATAATTAAACATGGCTCATTTCGTTTTAGCATTCCGCGGTGTTTTTTCAACCTTGGCTTCCGCTTAGCGGGTCGCCTTTACACTAATTTTGTAAGTTTTGATTGCTCTCCCGATATTCCCATTTGACTAATTTCCTGGAGGCAATGTCACGTGCTCGGTTACACGTCTAGTTCACGTTTTAAGCGACCCAAAATGCCAGTTTCTGAATGGTTCCGATTTCGGTAAAGTTCCCGCGCTGTTTCGCATCAGCGGGTATTTGATTGACAGCGACAAGGTGAAACTGACATCTTCTTCGAAACGGCCTCACATGGTAGAGAAGTCCTTCTCCACGCTGTTATCAAATTCCTCATCTCAAATTTGAAAAAAGAGGCATACGAAACATTGACGTTTTTTGTAGCGCCAGCGAATCTTTCACAGGAAGACAGCTGACTAAAACGAGGCTCTTGCTAGGGGTCACGTGCTACGGTAATTTAGCACGTGTATATTCCTAATGTTTGTTTTCGATGTCAATGTTATTGTAACGTTTTTTGGCAATAAAATCTCTTTTTATGACTTTGAAGACTGTTGGGTTTTTATATTAAGTTCAATTTTCCCCACAGTAAAGACATCTCATTTCGAGCGCCAATATTTCTTTTTCCGAGGCTTTATGCATTTTTAAAGTTTCCTTTGTTGTACAAAAGATTAGAAAAAAATGTCTTAAAGCGTTTATCTTGAAAACTTATCTCAATAATTTCAAACTTTTTTCTAAAGGCAGCTGCTTTGTTATTTCGAAGCAAATCTTTTCGCTGAATTGGAGTTAATTTGAGGTTAATTTAAATGTAAAATGCAGACACGTGTTTTTTTCGAAGTAGACACACGTCAGTTAAGTACATTTTAATTAAGACAAATGAACGTGTATGTGTTTGTTGAAAATATCTATAACATATTAAACTCTTCTGAAAATACAACGTGCCTCCAGAGCGAACTGGGAAAAAATCTTTCTTCCCTTCATGAGATTTCTGTCTTTGCTTTCATCATGAAATATAAATATCATTATTATTATCCGTAAACATTTTCGTTATTATGGTCACCTTTTTTGGCCTATCTGCTTTTACAGAGACCCTGTGTTAAGATTATAGCTAGCAGAGGCACCACCAATCAGGTAAGTTTTTTTTGTAGAAAATATAGAAAAACACTATAGCACATTAGGAGAATTATTCTGTTCGCTAATTGGTGTAAATCGAGGGTTGGGTAGTGTGAGGCATGACTTCTAAAGAATGAAAATATGTCTTTTGCATAATTGTAGATATACAGGCATTTGCATATCAACACACACATATTCTAGTCACACATCTAGTCGTCATTTTTAAAATAAACATAAATACATTCCCCTACTTACTCCTGAAATTGGACTATCTACAACATTGTAGTGGTGGAAACGAATAATGTGAGTGAGTGGGAGTAGTTTTAATGCCACTTTTAGCCACATTCCAGCCATGTCACGGCTGGGAACACAAGATCTGGGCTTCGGAGATCGTACCCATGTGAGGAATCAAACCCAGAGCTTCGGCGTGACGAGCGAACGCTTTACCCACTACCCCTCCGCCTGGAAACGGATAAGGGAACACATAGGAGTTCAATTGTTAGTTTATTTATTCACAAAATTCCATCCACAGTGCAAAACATACCTCGGGAAGAAACCTGGAAAACAATATTGCAACACCTGCTCTGTTATGTGTTCCCTGTTTCGTTCCCATGAGTATATTTACTGCGGATAACGGCTGTAACTGTGCAGTTATAATTCTGAAGTGAATCGTTCATATTATATGCAAGATAAAATATATATTCACAGATAACTTCAATGACACAGCATTAGAATAGATTGGATGTAGATGTGATTCAGATTTCATGTTTTGTTTTTGATTCAAAGCTAAAATCGTATTGTTAGCATTATCCTCGCCATGTGTCTCTTTTCAAATTAAATGGTAAATTTTATCGTTGTATGATGAAATTATGAATTGAGTGAGTGAGTTTGATTTTACGCCGCACTCTTCAATATTCAAGTTACATGCCGGCGGTCTGTAAATAATGGAGTCAGGTCCAGACAATCCACTGATCAACATCATGAGCACACATCTATTCAACTGGGATACGATGATATGTGTCAACCAAGCCAGAGAGTTAAACCACTCAATTTCGTGATCATTTCTACCCCGGATCGTCACAGATATGACATTCAGTAGATGTAACGATGTGCCGTGTAATAAATGTCATCATCGAGATACAGATATGTTTATCAATCTAATTCACTTTTGCTTTTCTCCACTCAGTTCCAATGTTCAGTGAAAGAAGCCTTTGTTCTGTTTCTTCTGGCTTGAAAGAAACTACTGACACTCCCCGTTATCTACTGAGACATCCTACAATCTAATGACATATCCTACAATCTTTCGGAATATTTGTTAGAGAATTATAATCAGTTATAGTCATGTGATGGTTGTTATGAAAATACATTGTATGTCTTCTTGATGATTTTAAGAAGTGAATCCATATTATTTATATTGAAAATTAGGGATGTAAATTTGTACATATTTTCACGAAGATATATTTTATACTGGTGTCGTCATTCTTCACTGCTTTTCTAGGGGTTCCTAAAAATAAAGACAAAAATCTTGAAGTCAAACTACAAAAAGTATCAAACTTATGACTTATTGCGTATTTAGAATTCATGTTTGACCATTTTATGAAACCAAAAGCTGAATACATTTGCTCCAAATCGTTTCTCAGAATTTCTTGAGCTGCATAGAAAGGCTCACTCCACAAGTTTAGATCATTCCCACAATACGATATCGCTTGATCGTACGCCGATAAAAGTAATTTCGTTAAAAGTTCACAACTTCAGGCAATATATTTAAACACGTACTAATCTCAACAAATTAGGTGTCGGCTCAATTAAACCGCTTATTACCGGGTCTTATTTGCAATCTACACATGTTCGCCGACTTCCTGCATTTAAAACGCTTATTTCAGCAAGATAGGTTTACCAAAGAGAAGCAGTAACATCTTTATAGTCAAGTCGACATCGTATTAACATAAGCAGAACGATTTTAATCTCATGTCGTTATTAAATATTACAGCGTTTACGCTAGATTTGCATGCAAACGTAATTTACAACATACAGCTAATATTCACCAGGATTTTGACAGAAAATTAAACGGATGGCTTTCTCAACGACCGTAAAGCTCAGAACTTAAGCCATGCGTAGTTCCTGTATGAGTAATTACTGAAATTTAAACTCTTAGCTTCATTAGAGCTCATTTTGGGGCGTGAAAAACTCTTCCAGTTCTCATCAGCTTGCGTTCTTGTGAAATGTTGAAGTGGGTTGAATCGATGTTTGTTAAAAATATCACGGTAGGAACAAACTTTGAGTGTTTGTAAGTTTTTCCCCTGTTTAGAATACTTAAGTGAGCTACTTTGAAATGTTTCAATGTTTTAACACAATTGCTGTCACTGACGCCATTCATTGAGTGTACGGTGTATAAGTGGGTACACAGCGGATACGTGCTAATGACGTACTAAAAACGTTCCATTACAACTATGGCCACACATGGAGATTCCAGTGCACTCCGATACGTGTTTTACCCTTGTCAAGCATAGAACATTGTCATATTACTTAGTGAATAAATTAAGATTTTACACAAATATTCATTTTCAGGGGTGATAGTATAATGACACACAGACTTCACTGAACATCGTTCAAACAAGTATTCATAGAGATATGTTTGTCTACAGCTTAAATGCGTGGTCAGTCATCAATTATCCCCAGTATTCTGCTTCACCCCCAAATGACTGGCTTCTGCGGTCGTCAAGGTACCAATCTGGGCTGATTTCTGAGTCTAGACCTACAAAACATCCCGCTAAAATTAGAAAATCTGATGATCTTACAATTCCACAAACACGACTGAAATGGTTTGTTTACAGGGCGTCGGCTTTACGGGTCTTATTCTCTGGAACACTCTTTCATCACAATTCAGTGGATATATCTACGGATACAGTGTTCAGCAGCGCAGGTAAATGGATTGAGATATGTTTTCAAACGAGACTTAAAGATTCGTAGAGAGTCTGAAGATTTAATGTCAGGAGGAAGACAGTTCCACTGATGTGCTGCTTCAAAGCAAAATAAAGCGATGACCATAAATGACGACGGTAAAACAGAGAAGCTGATACGATTCAGATTTCGGGGGTGGAGAGCAGTATTGACCTAGATCCAGTCCCTCGGCAGCGCAGTACGCCTCACCTGACGACACACTCCACACAGTATTGTTTCGTACTGGAAATCAATGTCAGTTCATAAGAACTGGAGTAATATGATCATAATCTCTTGGACAATCCTGACTGCGAAATACTTGACCCTTTGTAGCCTGCTGACGAAGGAAGGAAGGAAGGAGCACCAACAGGAAGACTATTCCAGTGGTCTTGTCAGTTCATAACAAGGGTAGGAAAGACGTATATGCTGATTCTCTTGTGAGATGACGGACATGACTGTCCAAACTGCGCTCAAGGTCAAGAATGACTCCCAGACCAATCGTTGTATCTGTCACACTCACTCGGGAATCACTGATGCGAACAAATTCATGTTTCAAAGTGCTTTAAATGTATTTTAGGTTATTTAATCATTATGATCTGTGTAATATAGTTAGGTAGATCATATACTCTGTGTGAGGGTGGTGGGACAGCTTCGTGGATAAAGCGTTCGGTCGTCACGCCGAAGACCCGGGTTCGGTTCCCAACACGGGTACAATGTGTGAAGCTCGTTTATGGTGTTCCCCGCTGTGATGTCGCTAGAATCTTGCCCAAAAGCGGCATAAAACTAAATTCTCTCACTCATATAATATTCATCATGCCGTCAACCTCTCGTCTGCTGGAATACTCGATTACTCTCAGACCGTCATATAGCGTCAGTATATCTGCGGTTTAAAGCATCATGAAAACATCGCATGTTCATTTTTATAATGAATAACCACAATCATACCAATACTTAATATCTTATATTATGCGACAACTACCAACCCAAGAACACGACGAAAATCCACATCAATTTCTACGCCACATCTACCGAGTTCACGGGAAGGAACACGTGACAATGCAGGAATCTGACATCACTTCCGGTATTTTCGCTGCTTCATTGAGGTAGAAATTCCTGTTGAACTATATCGGTTTTGACTAAAGAACATTAAAAAAGAACATGGGAAAAACGGTGTACTTGCTCGTTAATAATTCCAAACGGATGGTTTTACACGTAACTGTCGTCAACTACATAAGATTCATCATGCCGTTATTAGGAGTCGCTACCGGCAATAAAACGCACTAAAGATGCGCACTGTGGCGTTGCTGGGAGTACCGATCCTATTATCACTCCATCGTTTGAGTGAATTACTGGGGTTATGAATCTACGTCGAGGAGTTGGATATTGGTTGTGTTTTAGTCTCTGTAGTAATAGCACAGATACCCGTGAGACTTCAGCACGACATTGCAACATCGGCGGCTGTTTAACACGAGCCGCGATAACTAAGGATATGGACGTTGATTTTAAGCACCCAGACAAGACCATTTGAACGCGCCAGCCTCTTTGGTACTTGGCATTACAACCACTGTTACAACTATTACAGCTATCATTATCTTTACTACTACTACTACTACTACTACTACTACTACTACTACTACTACTACTACTACTACTACTACTACTACTACTACTACTACTACTACTACTACTACTACTACTACTACTATCTGTACCATGCAGCTACTGCGTAGTCGACACAACAGAAATCCTACTCCTGTGCCGCTAAAGGTGCTAGACTTGAGAGGTGTGTCTTTGAGTGTCATTATAGGAGCTGGGAAGTATACTGTATAGACAGCTGTATGGATTACAACGTCTTTATTTTGTGAATGCGACGTTTCGATACAGAAACTGTCGATTCACTCACGTACCACAGAGGATTTTTATAGTTAAAATATTCATATCCACTCCACTCTTAGTCATCAGTCAATTTAAGAAGCATGTGCTCATCCCAGTTTCAGCATCGGAATTAAAGACAAGGGATTACAATATATAGATGAACATTTTCTTTATTACAATGAGAGCTCATAGGAATAAAGTCTTTTAAATGCCTCCAAAGGTTTCTTTACATAGTTATATGTATAAATAATAAATAATTTGTATGATATGACATACAAAACCTAATCATATGTATTAGTCCAATATTAGTTTTCACAGGCATGGGAACGCGAGTGAAAAAATAATTTTTTTTTCACTTCCGCTGTGGTCACGTCCTCTGGTAGTGGGTTGATTTTACCAAAGATATAAACATTCTTTGAGCAGACAGAGATGGTTTCCTCATCTTAATCCCGCTTTTAACCACTAATTTGTGAGTGGTCCCTAGCCGCCATAAACGTGCACGTTTTTTACGTCAAAGGAAGAGAATCACCCATCCGTAGTAGCGAGCACTGCCTGGAATAAGTTTCTTATCATCTTAAGTTTTAGTAGACTCGTAACATCTTCTCTGGGTAATCTTTTCCCTATCAAGATATTGAAGTTAAACGTTAACAGACACGGGAGAGTTCGTCTTTTCCTTGTATAGGTCAGCGAAATATGTTTCTGTCTTATGTATTTTTGTGAACGTAGGTTTAAACGTTGCGCAGTGCCTGTGAAGATTATCAGAGCTTGATTTAGTTGTATTTGGGTATTTACGGTCGTTATAGCCGCTGTGAGGATGATGTGTATACTATCGTACATACCACTGCATGTACACACTCACGTGCGTTCATAATCTTGATCACCATATTGTCTTGTCCAGACTCGATCACTTACAGGCAGGTGTCATATAGTTGGACAATTGCTGAGTACGGATTTAAACGAACGAACGAACGAACGATCGAACAAAGGAAAGAAATTCCTCCACCTATTTTTATGCACCATACACATACACTCCCGCACACACACACACACACACACACACACACACACACACACACACACACACTCACACACACACACACTCACACACACACATATATATTCTCACACACGCGCACACACACATACACATTCTCCAACACACATATACATGTACACATATACAAACACGCACTCAATCATCAGGCATTTCATAACAACTACCCGAAGCTCAATGAAACTACAATAGGTCGCTTGATCCGAGTTTGGTGAATGACCTTTCTTCCCATCTCTGCTACAAGTTCAGTCCTAAATGCGTACATTTGTGTTTAAATGATCTCCTTAAATTTACAAAACAATTTTACGAGAATTCAATAGCTGATATCAGCAACACAGAAATACGTGACATTTCCCAAATGGGTAAACAACAAGTGGCACTTTAGACCAGCTTAATCAACATCATTAAAGAAGGCCCGGCACTAACATACATCATTGTAATCTTGATAGGGGCTGGAGGACAATGCAACAATAGCCCGGAATCAGTATAACTGCCCTAAACAATATCTTAGTGTTTCTTAAGATGACAAGTCAAGTTTGGTAATTACCTGTGGCGTCTGTCTGGTGATTAATGACTTTCTGAAAGCCTCAAACCACAGGTAAAAAGCCAGGTGACAGGTCCCATCTTATCCTGTTCAGGTGAGCCACAACAGAGACCCAAGTCAACAGATTAGAACGTCGTTTTGCAGGTATTTCTACAAGTGGTCATTCAAACTTCGGCGTCCACCAACACGTCCTTTATTCCCGAAACAGATGTAGCCTTTCACTTGTCAATTTCGGTGTTGTGAAATGGACAACGTGTGACAAATCAGGAAATCCACAATACATGTTATTGATAGGCATGAAACATGAGCCGATGCCTTCGCTACATGATGATTGGCGTTTTGACACACGCGTGCTTGTTGATTTCTTTACCGTGATCACATGACATATGTCCACATCCTTGTCCGGGATACTGAATACGTTTCGCGTATTGGTCCTGTTTGTTGTATTGTTATTTGTAGTCAAAATAGGATATCCTGCAAAATCACGGAAAGCTGTCTTTCATATATATTTGAAGAGAAAATTTTCATTCCCGTCAGAGGAACTAGGTAAGCTTCAAGTCAAAGATCATCACCGCCATATTGAAAAAAATATTTCTTAGAAAGTGGCAGCCTTCGACTTCAAGTTTCCTAGAGCAATGTGTATGTCGAACAATATTCTATTAGCTCTAGTATCTACCTTTCACAACGTTTTGTGTACAATAGTCTTGCTCAAATGTTCTTTGTTACTGTATCCAGGCATTGATGAAGCTTTAAAACAATCTGACGCATGATCATGAGTGACACAAATGATGATGTCTGATGCAATGCACTATTTGGACTTGTACCACGTGTTCCAGCAAGGTTTTTTTCTTCAGATGGATCGTTGATCTGCTTTTGTATGTGGTTATGACATGTTTCACAAGATGGATATTATACGCTTACATTTTACAAACAGTTGAAATTATCGCTGACAATGACAGTGTTTAATGCTCATGATAAGCAGGAATCGTACAAGTACATGTTTACCTTGTTTTTCTAAATATAGTTATTGTGTTCCGGGAGTCTGGGGCTAATACGATCCCTTTTAATAATGAACCTATGTATACCATCACTGCCATAGAAAATAAAACTTTACTATTCCTGCCATTCTGATTCATATTTACACATTTGAACATCGAAATCAAAGTCTTAAAACTTTGCTTACCTCATAAATCATGCAGATCTTGTCCATAAGCGTTGTTCTTCCGTGTTCTTTGTGAGCAGTAACGTAAAACCCACAAACTACCAGCTACCACCAGAACACTGACCACCGCGCCATGCAACGTCCAGTCCGTAAACATTCAATTTTGTAACATTAATAATATATAAAACTTAAATTATCAAAATAATTACCCACCTCGGAATATATCTAAAGAATGTATATGTTTTGTTAGTTTTAAAACAAATCTTGAAATTTAAACATAGCATCTAAAAGTTTCAGTTTATATCTTGCAATGACAACTATCACGAATTTCAGCTCAGCATCTTGAAATGTCATGACAAAAAATCCAAAATACAAATGTCCGTTAAAGGATTTTGTAAAGTTATTTTAACACGTTTCAGTTACTTTTAACCAGTGGTATCTTAAACACAAGTGTGTACTTTCTTTTGGTCGCCCGTATAGTTACTTCAAATAGTTGCTTTGGGTTTATAACCAGACACTGGATGAAATCAGATTACAATTTTGAAGTTATGATCCAGATGTTGAAAGAACAACTGTGTAGAACATTCAGTAAAGTGTAACCTTTGTCTGGCAATATTTAAAGAACATAAAATGAAACAATTTCAACTTCTTCATGTTTCTGGAATTTCTTCGTAAATAACTCAGTGGCATTCAAGAAAAAGGAGATTGCAAGCGTCAGAAAACAGTAAACATTGGTTTTATGTCTATCGTTCGTTGCGCTTCACGCTCATGAGACAGTAGTCTAGTTTGAAATAGACATCATACAATCCGGCACGTGAGATGCACTGTTTATTTGGCACTGATTGAGCGATATGGATCACACTATGCTAGTGTTACGTTGATAACATGTCACCTACACTGTGATATATAGCACGCATGAAATAAACATCGGTTTTTCAGGGAAAACAGCTGCAATTCTGGCAGGCAATTAAGTAATCCCCATGGTGGCGTGAGCGCCTTCAAATAACACTGCTGTGTGTTCTTTATCCAATTTGATTTTTTGACCTATTAAGAAAAACACACAGAGTAATGAAACCAGCGACATTGCAATGTACATATGTAGATTTCACTGGCATGTGTCAAGTAGGATGTCTTTATCAGCAAGAACAATCTCATCAATTGTAAATAAATCTCAGGCCTTTGTTAATAACTACCACCAACATGAAACTGTATATCAGCTAAAATTCGTCATTGACATTTAATTCAGGATTGCTAAATGTCAACTTGATATCAACACTCTCAAGCATATAAGTACACGGTGCAACTGAAACGTTTGTCATTCGAATGTATTACTTGTGACGATCGGTGTTTGCCATTTACACGATTTGTTTACGTGATTTGTTTGTTGTTTAGGTGATTTGTTTGTTGTCCACTGCCGCACTCAAAATTATCGAATCTTTTTACTAGCGATCACATCCATCTGTGAATACTGCAATCATCGGTTTGATCGGTCCTTACGATAAGCACCGACTGCATAAGATTATTTTACGGGGATATATATCAACTATTGCAACGAGGATGACCGCCTGATCACGTTCACCACCCTTATCAAATATGTGTGTGTGCGCGCGTGTGTGTATGTGTGTGTATGAATGAATGAGTGAGTTGGTGGGTGAGTGAGTGAGTGAGTGAGTGAGTGAGTTGTCCTATATGTTTGCAATATTCCAGCAATATCATGGCGGGGGCATCAGAACTGAGTGCCACACACGTACCCATTTGGGAAATCCAGCCCAGGTCCTCGTTGATTGAAAAAAAACACACATTGTTAAACTCTTGAAACTTATGTTACTGAGTTGAATACTGTTAGCACTGTGCCCCAGTGGTATTATTACAACCCTCTCCTCGGCGTCAGGTTAAGAGACTAAACAATTGTTAGATACCCAGGTAGTTCAAGGTGATGGGTTGAAAGAATTTTTGTACTAACTGAAGACACTGGGGATAGGATGGTTGTGATATGCAGCTTGATAAGTATAAAACAGATAATATTCTTGCAAAAGGTCCCCAAAATCTGGGAACGCACCGCAGGAATAACGCACTTTCATTGTACGAACCTTTGTAAGGACGGGCACCACATTACAGGGAATTTTCCGTTTCAGGTGTGTAATATTTGTCAGAGCTCAGTCGTTATCCTTCAGATTTGATAGTGTTTGTTTACTTTACATTTTACTGTCTACAAACCTTTGAATATATTCCCTCCTCGTGATCCTAATTACATATTTGAGCATTTATGCATGAAAGATAAAAAGAAATACGCTATCCGGAAATTTCAGCTAGTGCTGCGATTGTTCAATGTAATGAATCCACGAGACTATGACACTAATCCGTTTAATCTAAGAAATCTAATTAATAGTGGCTGAGGGATTGTTTCAATGACAACTTCGTAAAACTGCCAGTCTGAGAAGACGTTGACAGTGTCGGTCGTAGAAGAGGCTTATCCTTTCATCCGAACATCCTCTCGTACAGGTACGGGAGATCCATCTGCATTAAGAGTTTAGTGAGCGACTAAGTGAGTTGGTGTCAACGTCAATTTAGCGTGACAGTTTAACGTGATTCATGTCATAGACGCTTACAGGAATATTTAGGTTTGGTGATTCGAACTCACTACACCTATTCTGGTGAAATAAGGGACGTGAGTCACTTGATTCCTGATTTCGTGTGCCTAATCCTCTATCTCGGAATGGTCAGTCACTGTGTCAGATTCACAATCCCAGGGTGGTACTCGTCAAGTACTGTGTCTGATTCACCATACCAGGGTGGTACTCGTCACACACTGTGTCTGATTCACCATCTCAGAATGGTACTCGTCAAGCACTGTGTCTGATTCACGATCTCAGAATGGCACTCCTCAAGTACTGTGACTGATTCACTATCCCAGGATGGTACTCGTCAAGTAATGTCCCTGATTCTCCATCTCGGATAGTACCCGTAAGGTGCTGTGTTTGATCCTCCATCTCAGGATGGTGCTCGTTAGGAGCTCTTTGTCTGTTACCGCGATCATGCCTAATGTTATACCTTCAACATTCTGCCATCAATTTTGCATAGTATTCAGATTTCAAGGGAAGGCACGTTTTAATCGCAACGGAGCTATTGAATCATGATCAAGTTTTCACCCTCTGGGGCCTGAATAATTTATTCCATATCGTTTATGGTACACATTCAGATGAATTTACTAATTGTGACGCATTGCTGGTCAATTCATCCCCGGTATAGTCCAACACTTTGAACTTACTGTAATCTATCATAATCACAATTTTGATTAGGTACAAATACAATTATATTTAGTGATTAGCCATGTTCGCCCAAATGAACATGTTCCCGCAGATAACTGACACGGAATATTCTTTGGCATTGACGTTTTGACTGATGCCATATTTCCAGTGAACGCGTGTCTGACACAGTCAAGATGTTTTCACCCTCTACAAGACTGGGGACATCTTGTTCAAATGGAACGGTGACATATTCACTGACCCCCAAATATGACTGGATAACATTACCCATATCACATTGTCACTTCCGGTTGTGAATCAAAGAAAGGATGTCGACGCCATGTTTGAAAATTCAACTCCGCGGGAATCTTAACAGAAGTGCTCCTTGACTCTCCTCAACCGGCAAACTTGGCGAATTCAACGCAACATTTACACATCAAGGGGAGATAACTGCCTGGCAGACTAAGGACACGGAGAATTTGACGAGCCATTTTCACAGCCGAATGAACAGAAAATTAGGCGAATGTTCGCCACCACTTCGCGACTTTTACACACCAAAACCAAAAACTAAGACGTCAGACGTGAACTTGCGTCTGTGGCAGGGCCATTCGTATCCCGGCCCATTGGTGAAGGTTTAACCCGTTGATGGGACGCCTGTTTGACTTCAAACAAAATTAATTATTGGATTTTATGGACCGTGTCCCTGTACTTATGAAAGATTGAGTAAACCTGGAGTGAAAACGAAACAACATCTTTATTCCGACTTCGACTGGGATTATACTGTCCCTAGATTGTCTTTATCTCACGACGATTTGTTGTATGCCTTTAACTTTTATTTCCTTCTTCCGTTATATCCAAGGTTTATGAACCTGCCCAACCCTATAGTGGAGCCTTATTAACAAGTTTATTTCAAAGTTTTTCTTTTTTTCTCGTTTTCCGCGACTAATGAAGATACTATCACGACAGGTTTATGCCAAGCGATTCCTATAACCGGCATTCTTGGAGTAAACTGTTTTTCATTTTCTATCGGACAGTTTATGGGCCGTGCTTCAAAAGGTATATCGTGTGAAGACGATTTTAAATGCTTTACGGCCTACCAAATTCAGAATGTTATTTGTTGCTTTTTCGCGAAGCAATGTTGATATTATCGTAATCAAGAAGAAAACCTTCTGTTTCTTCATGCCCATTTGTTCAGAAATTGTATGCATAAATTACAAGTGTGAAATATCAATTATAAAAAAGATATTGTCATCAGATGATATCGTTCTCAGAAATGTACCGACATAAATAAAACGTCGGCATTATAAATTATAAAAACCTTTGTGCTGAGATCATATCAGAATTGAATTAGAAAGTGTCTCTGGGACGCATTTTGTGAATGACATATGAACGGGTGGGCGTTAAATTATGGTTAATGGATGAAAAACAGATGTTTCGCTCTGAATTCAATTTCATGAAATGCTTTTATTCCAATCTTCAAAAAGGTAATGCGAAAAGTAAAAATATTGTATAATTCAAAATGTAAACTTTTTCCCTCATTTACATTTTGCAATCGTAACTACATTTTTTAATAATGTCGTGCTCTATATATTTCTGATATGCACAGAGCAAGTATATTGCATGACAGTAATACAAACCCTTTGTGGGATAGACTAAAGTCAGAGCACAAACAAGTTCTGATTCTCTGAGTTTGTCTATTTTCAAAAATATCTAACTCTCAATGTTACACTATTTCAATACTTGCGATTTAAAAATAGAAGGTTAATCTAGTATTCAGTCAAACTGAGTCAAACAACGAAAGTTCTGTTCCACCCAATCTTCATTACTTGTTTTGGTTGAGGAGCAATTGGTAGCCTGCGCTCGGCACGCAGACGGGCCTGGTTCGATTCCCCACACGGGTACAGTGAAGCCTGTTTCTGGTGCTCCCCGCCGTGCTATTGCTGCGAAACAGCCTTAAATCATAATCACATTTTGCAACGTTTAATTGAACCAGAACAATAGAGACAGACAGAAGAAATTATACACTGAGAGCGATAGTGATTAGCATGAAAACAAAGCAATGTCTGTTCAGCACTGACATCCCACCTCTCTTACGTAGCTTGGCAGTGTTAAGGCAACCTCTTAACCGTTCCTAATCGTAAAGATAAGTCCATGTTTCTAGTATGTAATTTATCTTGTTGGTCAGTTTAGATCGCCGGCATGCATGTACAGGCCCAGTAATGTCGTTGTCAGGAACACTGATGCATTGGTTATCTCTTCCGTTCCCTAACGATGACGATGGTACTCTGATCTGTGTTGTAGAAACACATTCACTGATGCTGTTTTCTCTGGAGTTGTCGCATCATGTCATGTCGTATACTTCCCTGTTTAATCTTTTCCAGGGACGATTAGTTTCCGTCTCTTCGTTATGATTATTGTTGGTTTCTAACGCCATCATTGTCGTTAAAACCTTATAATGATATAATGGTTGTCTGTAAAATATATCCAGCATTACAGTGTTCTTACAATATATTTAGAAATGCCATCATCATTATTAGATACATCGTCGTGCATTCTTACCCTTTCTTTTGTTTTCAAACTTTAATGTGAAAATCATAAATAGTTACAACATGTGGTTGGCCAACCTGCAGCGTATGGGATGTTTGTGAACATAATGTAACATGGAATTGATTAAACAGCGCTGAAACAAGCGTTCTTTTATTCATCAAGTAAGGCAGGTCTGCCTTTAAACAAGAGACATAATTGTTTGGGCGAGATGAATGACACAGAAATTTGAGTATTTGAGTTCCGAGTATTGTTACCATATTGAAAAAGGGTAACAACATATTACATTTATATGTTATTACCCTTTTTTAATATGGTAACAATACTCGGATGGAAATCTTAATTCGGTCGTAAATTTCTGTGTCATTCATCTCGTCAAAACAATTATGTCTCTTGTTTAAAGGCAGACCTGCCTTACTCGATGAATAAAAGAACGCTTGTTTCAGCACTGTTTAATCCATTCCATGTTACATTATGTTCACAAACATCCCATACGCTGCAGTTTGGCCAACCACATGTTGTATCTTTTTATGATGATGGTAGGGGCGTTCACATTAAAGTTTGGAAACAAAAGAAAGGATAAGAATGCTCAACGATGTATCGAATGATGATGATGACATTTCAAATATATTGTTCTAAAAGGATATGAGGATATGAACTTATGACTATCATATTAACACGTGAACAAAGCAGCTTTTTTCTCTCTTTCTTTTTGTTTTTTCAGCATGATTCTCCTAAAGAACGAAGTATATCTAGTAGTTCAACATTTAATTATTCCCTTCCCTCATTTTAAGCATATAAACCCATGTGTTGGGGTAACTTCTGCAAACCATTCGCCTGACACCCCGGCGAAGCGCTGACATTTTTGTTGTCACAACGCTATCTCGTAAACCTTAAGTCAGATATTACCTTGTCAAAATGTTTGTGTTTGGATGTAGCCCGAGACATCGTAAGCCTCCAACTCCAGAACTGTCCTTACCACTGACCTCAAACCTGAACTCTGACACGCCTGACCCGTGTCATCCCAGAACGAGGCACCGGTATGAATTATGGGAACGCTAGCTTCTCACGCTACGATGATCCAACGCCAAATACTACTTACTAATTACAGGCATTCTGTTCCAAGTTGGGGTAATTAAACTGCTTCTTAAGCATTTGTTTTCGTTACTTTTGACACCTGATTAGCAACCTGCTTATATTTAAACCCATATCTCAAATCTATTGCTTCGAATTTATTGGCTTCCCATATGGGGTGTGTCGATCTTCTCACAACAATTTCACTTGAGTATCTGTCAAATAGATAAACGGGATTAGTGGTAGACTATTAGTACGTACTCGAGAAATACTAAAACCCGGAGGGTCACTGTTAAACCGAAAAGGGAACTATTAAATTGAACGAGGAAATGTTCTCTCCCTATCTCTTCTTAGTAATCTTATGAAGAAAACGCGGAGGAAGAAGAACTATTGAACGGAAGCTTTATTGCACCATAGGGCATAACAGACACAAGCATCTGTGTATCTTAATAACAATATATAATTTCTTATTTAAAACACTGGAAAGCGGAATACTTTTCAGTAATCGATTTTGAAAAGAATTATAGTGAGTTAAGACTTAATTTGACTTAACTCTTCAGTAACCTCGACAGTTTACATGAAAAATGTATACTTTGAAATTGACTGAATTTGTTGTCTACAATTAATCAATGTGAAAGTCTATATTGTTTCTCAAAATGAATTTGATCACAATCTCTGTGGAACAAGTTGTCGATACACGCTCAGTAATATACTAGTAGTCTGGAAGAACGATTCCCATCGTGCGCCTGATGCATAATGCCTTAAAATTGCACAAGTCTCTGAGATAATGATTAACAGTTTGAATTTCTTTTTAAAATTTATGTATTCCTCTAACAGACTGGCGTAACACACCGGCGTCCTTGTACTGTCCGCGTCTCTAGACTTGCCTCTTAGGAGAATTGGTTTACTATAGATCCATGGGCTCAGCATTCAGAACAGTCTTGGAGCAAGACTAATTATCAACTCCTAGGACTTAGTGAAATATGTACCAGGTTTGAAGAAATGCAACAGACTCATGGTACGAGACTTATGCCACCTGGGTTATGACGTGTGCCACCGTTGGGGCAGGATGCATACCCTTTTCGCGTGCACCTGGTATGATCAGTTTTTTCACAGTGATTCATAAACACATTCTCTGTCATCGTATCGCAAGGTGAGAATCATGGGATTGTCTTTTATAGATTCGATCTGTATACAAACAACATCATACAGCCGTAATACTGCTGAAACCAGTATCTGTTCACCATGTAGTCACAATTGTACAATCGGGATTTCTTATGAATATAGAAAAGGTTTACAAACAGGACAAATTGTATAGATAACAACTTCTTTCTTGCGTGATAGCGACGTTTCGGTACAGATTCTTGTACCGTTGTCAAGCATGAATGATGCATAAAATCCAGAACTTGTATATATATACTAATAAAAACAATGGGATAACATAGTATACAAAGAAAACACAACTGACAACCGGAGCAACATAATGCCATAATTGGGGGAAACAGAAAGCTGGAGAAGCCAGTAGTAGACAAAGGATAGTGAATGGAAGCCAGACATGTACAAATAAAGGGGGGTTACAATGAAGGAGGATGAGATGTTTATACAATAGATTGGGCTTGGTAGAGGAGTGCATCATAAGCAGATGGAATGAAGTATCCTTGGTCACGGTTGATGGTGGGCTTGTGGCGTTTGATGTGAATGGCTTCGGTGAGTTTGCGTTTGGTGAAGTCCGTTTGGTTGTTGGCTAGGATTGTGATGTCAGACCACTCTATTTGATGATTAGGGTTTTCTTTGATGTGGTCCGAGATGGCTGATTTGCTGTCCGAGTTAGTAACAGAGGTGCGATGTTCTTTGACTCGGGTTTTGATGGGTCGTGATGTTTCACCAATGTAGCTTTGACCACAATCACAGTTAATTTTATATATAACACATTTGGGGTTGTTGCTGTTGACAGTGGGTTGTTTTCAAGATATCTATTCCCTACGTTGGTAAAACATCGCATCAGATCCGCCGGCTCTTGAAACAACAAGCTAACATTGACACAACCTTCTCAGCATCCCCTAGCCTCAACAACCTCCTCAATGCCAACGGAAGAAAACAACCCACTGTCAACAGCAACAACCCCAAATGTGTTATATATAAAATTAACTTTAGTACCAATACTACTACTACCACCGCCACTACTACGGCTGCTGGTAGTAGTGGTAGTAGCAGTAGTAGAAGTAGCTGGAGAAGCAGACAATGTCATTAATAAAATGATGTAGTATAATATGAACTTGTAGCAGAGGTAGACACCGAAGCGCCAGTCTGTCGTACAGACCCTGAAATGTAAAATATTATTATATATCCAAGAAAGCCCACGCATGTCTAGAAAATGTGGCAAGTCTAGATTTCCATAGCCTCTGAAAATGACGAAAGCCTCAGGGCTCCATTTCATTATGTTATTTTTTCACTATGAACTTTTCTTCAGTAAAATATGTTCATTTCAGAGACTAGCTGTTAGTCTACCGATTCGCTTGAAGAACGCAAGCAGTCAGAGCGTGAACGGTGAATATTAGTTCTACACATGAACCCAGTAGAAATAAATTCGACTGTGTAAAATGTGTGCTGTGATCTCATCACGTAACTGTCTGCTGAAACGAAACATCTCAAATTCGTTGTCCACCCAATACACCGGGTGACCCACAGCTCAAACTGACCACACGGAATGACTTGATATAGAATGGAAAGTAAATGTTCCTGGTTTCTGAACAGTAGCCAAGTGGCAGGCTACCTACAAGATAAGTGTTTATCATAAAGAGATCAGCTGACATATGTGTATAGATAAGAACGGAGATGGTTGTATGTGTAACCTTTGAACCCAGGGTGGGGTGGGATGGTGGGGTTGATGGGTCAGTTCTGACACTTGGGAACAAATAAACCAAACTGTGTTTTTTATTGATAGACGTGTGCTGGTTCTGGAATTCTCAGATTAAATCGATTCATATGTCTTCAGATTCCTGTTTATATCGAAAGTCCGTTTTGTTTCTTCTGTTAACCATAGCAATAATATCACGTTCAATGATACGGACATAATGTAAACAAAAGCGTCAAATAAAGTTATGTCTATAGATGTTTGGTTTTCGCATTGAGTCATGAATAGTGTTATGTATATATGTATCAGAAAAGCCACACTGGCATATTGGCGTCGACAAATATATTGTGTGGTATGCAAATGGTTGTGTTGTGATTCTGTTCCGTCGTATTAACTTCCCCTGGTGTTTTATATCTCTATATTCTGATTAGAATATCTAATGTTTAATATCTAATGCCAACCAAACATGTCACATGAGAATGTGATTGAATCTAATTAGAATGGCAGCGGTTATTAACTAATTATTGTATCGATAAATAACGATGGAATACTACAATCATTACTAGCAAACCACGACTAATAGTGAATTACTTAAGGTTTGTCGAGGTTTTACTTCGTATAGTAGTAGTAGTAGTAGTAGTAGTAGTAGTAGTAGTAGTAGTAGTAGTAGTAGTAGTAGTAGTAGTAGTAGTAGTAGTAGTAGCCTGGGAACATTATGAGACGAGAGATCAACAGACAACAGGCTGGTAATTTTGCCATGAGTGAATTATCTGCCTTTGACATGAAATGTACATCGCGCATGTAGCAGGTGCAGATCATTGTTCCCCGGCGCGTCATGTTGTCAGGGGTAACCTATTATGACAGCCCGCCACGTTCCTGGCAGCGTGCACATATCACCGGTCACTCATGTGGTGTCAGGTGCATTGTGGGAGTCATCTCCAGATGTGGTCAGACAGCGATGACCACTCAATAAACATTGCGACGCTTAGGTCAACGAAGGTTGATTTTCATAGGGTCATCGAGTGACCTCAAATTTGTTGATTTATTACACCCTGATTTGTTCCGAGTTAAATGGAAGCAAACACCCAAAATTCGGCTGCTGTCAGTAATAAATCTATGTGTCAGTGAAAGACACGATGACGCTATCTGTTCCGGTATCCATACCAAACTACACGCTTCAGTTGCAGGCATACCGAAACGTTAATTTTCTTAAAATGAGTGTGTTCACTAGGGGAACAAGTGTACTACCGTTCTTTAGTTTCGTCTGTTCTGAACTTCACATAACATGCCGCTGATACCCAATGAGACGCTGGTGAGAGAGAGGAACAAGATTAATGTATTGACATCTTCTTTATTGATGCGACCTTATCTGCAGTCTGTCTAAAGTCCCTGAACCACATTTACCCCGTTTCCTTCCTGCCCACACCCCCCCTTCCCGATAATAAAGCCCTAAATGAAGCAAGTGTAGATTTCCCAACGTCCTATCTACCAGCTCACTGGGGCTTGTTTTCTATGTAGATTGGTTTATTTGTTACAGTTAAAATTGTTAAAATTGTTAAATCAAATATGCGGAAGTCATCGTTATTCGCGGCATATCTATTATCTATAAACTGTCATTAAAGTCATCGCACTGTACATCAACCTCCTCAGTCGCATGAACACAGTTATCTTCCATGTATGTAATCTGCTTGTGCATAATGTTTTGTTTCATCACCTGCTTGATAACGGCGTTACCATCTGTATCTCTCTATACCGAACTTTTGCAATAAAGAAGATTTCAGTCAACAAGACTAAATTTGTTCCTCTTTATAACACAAATCTCTAAATGCCACGTAAAGAAGATATGTTGATAGAGGAAATATACATGCTGCCTCAGATGGTCGTGGAAAATCATGAATGAGTAAATATGTTCTACTAACATCCCAAAGAGAGTGAGTGAGTGAGTGAATTTAGATTTATGCCGCAATCAGCAATATTCCAGCTATATGGCGGTGGTCTGTAAATAATGGAGTCTGGACCAGACAATCCAGTGATCAACATCATGAGCATCGATGTGCACAATTGGGAACCGATGACATGAGTCAACCAAGTCAGCGAGCCTGACCACTCGATCCCGTTAGTCGCCTTTTACGACAAGCATAGTCGTCTTTTATGGCAAGCATACATCCCAAAGTGAACAATCAGGCTACACTGGAATGTAAATACTGCTGCAAATTATGAGGTCTCAATATGTGGCTGTTAGACTTAACATGGTCACTTTGTATGAAACAAATATGTAAATTTGGCATGAAGAGCTTCTATTACTTTAGGAGGGAGACTGAAATTATTGAAATTTCGCATCATGTGAACGCATTGTGAAATAGCGGTTGCCATGGAATATTTACATGTGCAGTTCAGTTTAAGGTGTTCAGTTTCTGGTGTCTGTGTTTCAGTGTGGGTGTGTCACTCTGTGGACACTACACAGCCACACAAATATTACAGGATATTTTTTCCAAATTTGCCATTTCATACGGAGAAATATCAACAGCAATGCTGGTGGTTTCCCAAACGTGTTGAGTACCAAGAAAGGTCATACCCACATCACATGTCATCAGTTCTGTTTTGTTAACTGGTGCACAAACACACACCCTTCAATGAAAATGATGTGATTGACGAGCGGTACCAAGAGTTCAGGAGACATGAGACTCTACAGTGATACATTCATATGTCCTTTCAGAACTATTCGGCATTTTCAGTTGAATGGCATAAAGTCACGGACGTTACCGAGTCATCACATTTCAACATCTGTAAGGCTGGCTATCTATATAGAATAAAGACATCGAAAAACACTGATTAAACTTTGATCTATTATCGATAAATATCGATACGATTAGTAAAGGAATTACATAATATATCTCGTATCACTGGTGGTGATATGGTTCTACACAGATTACTGTAAAAAACCTTCCTCACCATAATTTACAAGAAACCCACGAATAAAACCATGAAAACGTAAATTTGTATACTGTGTAGTTAAATTAAAACTTGACTGTATCATAAAAGATAGTGAACGAGAGGAACCAAGAAGAATTCAAAGGCAATCTCGACTCGCCCTGGACTTTGGATTGTCTTTTAAACTTATCGACACTGTAGACTGTATACCATCGGTTGCTTATGTTTTTTGTTATGGAATCAGACATTCAAAATAGATCTGATTATGAACCTTGGTTGTTTCATAAAAGCCCTTTAAGTGATCCCGAGGTTAGAAAAGGTGCATTGTTGCTACAGGCGACTAAATTAGCCATGAGCACTATCTGACTTATCACATGGACCTTAATTTGTACAGCCACTATAACTGTGATCTTTTCTGGAGCATTGTCACGACAGAGATAGTGAATAAGTTAGTGAGTATAGTTTTACACCGCTTTCAGTAATTTTCTAGCAATATAATGACGGGGAACTCCAGAATTGGCTTCAAACATTGTATCCATGGTGAACGTGTGTTTTAACCATTAGGCTACACCACCAATCCCCGACATACATGTGATGTTGAAACTAACTCATTGTGAAACGCTTGGGATGACTGACTGAGTTTGCTCGAAAGCAGTCTGGGCAGTTATATCATTTAAACTGACAGGTTACGGAAAGTATACACTTGAAAACGTGATTAAAACAAACACTGCAAATGTTAAGAAAATGTAACCAGACTATAAAGACAGTGAAATACGCTGAACGAAAAGAAAACTACGCTGTGGGATACTTAATGACTTCTGGTTTGTTTCATTTACGCATCTTCAAACATGGGTGCAAACTTTCTTCAAAGCAGAAACATCACATCACAGCTTGTCAGCTTCGTGTGTGTGGGCTTTAGAATGGTAATAAATGCAAACTTGATCTCTTTACTGTATAGCTGGAATAACACCGGCGTGACGTACTTGTGTCCAACTCAACTCAGCTCATGCGGGGGAAATATGATAAATCAATATACCATACATGTTCTACTATGAAAGTATTCAGTAATATTTCCCATTTGAGCCACAAGATTCCTTGAAGGAATTGCAAAACGCGCAGGTGTTTTTCTGTCTATCCATTTTCAGAAAAAAAACAATGTTTGATGTAAAAATGAGAAGGCTTAAGTACGTAACCTTATGACACTCCTGTGTCGATACTGCTTAACGCTTTAACCACAAAACCCGTGTCATTGATACGAAGCTATGCCGATTTCCCATCTGACAATGAACCAGGTTTTAGAAGACAGGTACTATTATAGCCACCCAGTGAAGTCAACTGTACTTCATGGTGCATAGGAACTTGGAAATATCAACATGATGGATCACCAAGGATACATGTGTGTTTTGTGTTTTAATGTGCGAAATTATGAATTGGACGTTTTGAAGCATCATGATTTGGCCTGCTAATGTGGTGATGTGTGTTCCTGTACATAGAGCGCAGGTCACAATTCCCATGAAGTTAAAAAACGTTGGGCGTGGAGGGTTATTTGATGGGTGACCATGTTTGTCACCTTGACTCCCGTGAGTTTCTAGGACTTCAGTCCTACCTTATATTAAAGCACACATGATGCATGTTGTCTCACATTAGGCAATTGCATCAGTTCACCCAGAAGATATGGATACCCGGTGGGACAATGTGACTAATAACCTCATTGACATTGGGGTTCTCCGGGTAATAATAGTCAGAGTGCCAGCACCATAAATATTATCCTAGTGAATGGAGTTTATCACATTATAAATGCAAAATGTTCCATATTTCCTCGGTGAAACTCACCTCACACGTCCGAGGTTTATGCCGTACCTCATAGTTAAGCAATATAACGTTGCGTTATTTTCACATGTTTACTCTGAAGAATTGTTTATACGACGACACGACAATTTACATGGCATGTGTTTGAAAATTATGACAGTTATGTCATTGGAATTCTCATTTCTCCCCAAAGATATACTTTATGAGGACACGAGTTATAAACAGGCAACTTCCTACACACAGCACAGTTGAGACACCCTTTGCTTTTCTCTTCAACTTTTCCACCGTGACATCTTAAAACACGTCGTACGTTTCTAAAACGAACATGGAATAATAGTTGGGCTCGCACCATAAAGAAGGTGCCATTTGACAAGCAGAACCCGGGCGCAGTAAATGATCCGTGCCAAAAATGCTGCGGACTTGTGTGTCAAAATTCGGATTCCCCTTTCTCTGACAAACATAATCTTTGTTTAATTCGGAAAAGATCAAAGTCTGCAGGAGTTATTCACAAAAACCCACCACAGGGGCATTAACTCATATGTATTTTCTTTCCAAACGGTTACAGACCACTAAAAACAGACATTACTCTGGCACGCCACTTGTCCGCCATAAATTACGTCAAGACGTTCGAAAGAACGGCTAAAGGTTTGCTTTTCCGGGTGAATAATAATCGTTCGTTACATGTGATTTGAGCTAAATGAAACATGTAAATACTCACCGAAAGAAAAACGAGACCTGAAGAGTCTTGTGTAAACGGGAACAATCTACAGCGATAAATTTCGACTCCTGAGAAAGTTTTTTTGTTCTTTTGATTGTTTTTCCCGCTTTCGTTCCTGTCGGAAGTTTGTAAACACTGATGGAACAGTTGCTTTTTGGCGAAAAAAACACCGGCTATCCGTGGCAACTAGTGTACGGGGTAATGGACCTAACATAAAGCGTTTACGAGGTCCCTTGAGAAACAGTGTCGAGAATACAAAAGCGGATAATCGTCTTTTCTCCTGCATAATAGCATGTGTTGCAGTTTGTCATAACACCGTTAAAAAAGCCCATGTGTTTTTACCCATTTTCATATTTTAAGAAAATTGTGTGTCTTGAATAACTCAATTAGTGTTCAGGGCGGATGAAGCAAAGCTTGCATTCACTTTAAATGTTAAAATAACGACAGTAGCTGAAGGTTTTAACAGATACGATTGCACGCTAAATATCCCGCGAACAGCAACTTCATCACATCCATAATCAACATCTTTGAAAATGTGTTGCTCTTGATGCTCTCAGAGTTTAAGCGGGTTTAAGAAGTAGCGAAATTACTCGAAATTGTTGTCGTTGACGAATGGAAATATTTTAACATGGTTTGTTGAAGTGCTCCCTTGGCGTGTATTATCGAAAGTTTTGACAGCGTGAAGACATATGTTTTAAATTTTAAACTATAATACTATTCCTACGAGCCTACTTAACAAAGTTTTCAAACTTGAAGAGAAAACCGGAAATTTGCTTAATCCTGCTTCTCAATATTGTACATAGTTTTCGCTCACTCTCGCAATACCATATCGCTGATCACACAATACACATGTCACATATTGGTTGCTGATTATATACTATATGCAAACATTCTAATATTTAATAAAAGAATAACTGACATTTCATGTTCAACGATTTGTTATGAGACGAGCTGTTGGCAAATATGTAATCGACTGCAGACAATTGTTTAGAAAGTAAGGAAAGTGTCTTTAATTATTCGTGTCATGGAGAGGTACATGATGCAATGCTGTGTGCTCATTTCACATACATAATATGATATAGACGATCTGAAACAATTCTCCCTAATGAATTATGTACATTCTCTCCTTCACGAAGTGCTAGCTTTAGTCCATTCCTTGTGCTGTTTTATTCTTGTTTTTTTCCCGTAAATAAGTGGATTTTTTATTTATTTGACAAACTAAAAGGCGATTTGTGTATTTTCACTTGTTTTATTTCTATTAATATTCAGCTAACTTATGCCGATCCAGTGAAGCCTTGTTAATCCGCACAATAACATGCAAGATGGATTAACCAATATCCGGATTAACGAATCAACGTCCAGAGTTCTTGCATATATGTAGAGACGTTACGAACAATAAGTATCCAGAATATCGTCTACAATGATGGGGTCTGAAATACCGAAGTTTCTGCGAACACAAATACAGGTATAGGTATCATAGCTAGACTTGCTATCCAGCAACACGGGCTGAGAAGTCACTAGACTAACTAGTCTCGGAATATATATAATTTTGTAATTTTGATAGGAACAACTAAACCCACTGAGCTTGGAAAGGAGCCCCATAGAATTGGGAGATTCTGAACGTGGCGAAATCTAGACTTGCTTCATTTAGGTGTTGAAGGGAGGGTGGGCTGTAATGAAAATAATATGCTTTAGGCCCGGGACTGTGAGGCAGAATAACGGGGTCAGGGTGTGTCAACGTTAAACAGTGTAATATCTGAAAACGGGCAGTCTGAGATGGAGTTATTGGGTCAATGTTACCGCAAGCGAATTTTATGACGACAGGTCCTATTGTCTGTGTAGCAATAGCAAATCAAATGTTTCACCAAAGGCTATCCTGTGGAACTTAGGTAATCAGGGACCCTTCCCAATGAAACACGTTTCATGAGCTCAGAGTTAACGAATCAGTTGTACGAACAATCCCACACATAACTTCACGGAACGCAAGTGAGTGAGTGAGTTTTACGCCGTCATATATGTGCCATATTCCAGCTATATCATTGCAGGGGATACTAGTAATGGACGTCACACATAGTACCCACTTGGGGAATTAGACCCAGGTCCTCGGTGTGACGAGCGAACGCTTGAACCATTTAGCTACCACCACCCCAACGGAAGGTGGGATTTCGCGAAGAACAGTTTTCGGATTAAACGGGTTTTCCGAATAGAGGGAAGATGGTACATACATAACCTTTAGCCATCCGTCATGCAAATGATTTGTCATGAATCTACCTTATAACTGTTTGATGACGCAGCTAAGATGAAGCTAGGATATTGACTGCAGTCTTAAACAGCAATCAAACAAATAAGCTTGAAATCCACTTCCGGGTAAAATATTGTGCACACGTGATCACAGGATTCCACGCACAAACCCACACTACCAAACGTTGCTGGAAACAAACAGTTGGGAAAACACTACAAACTACAAACTACAGGGTCAAACTACAACAATGATACCGTCACAGATATACTGAACAGCATAAGAAACGCAACTCTGGCCTTATGTCAAGCTGTCAAATATAAGACAAACATGAACGCTTACATTTTTGAGATTTCATTTTTTCGAAACGTGCGTTTCTTTTGCTGGTCAGTATACATCTCCATCGGACACACATATTTTATGAGTGCGTGTGTCCTTTCAGCCACAGTCAAATGGCTGGTACATGCTTGCGGTTTGGGTTAAAAGCGGTCAATGTAACACGTACCATGCCCACATACGATGTCAGCAGACCACAGAAGATTTAGAATTCGGCATTAAAGATAGATATGTCTTGAAGCAAACGGCTAACAAACAGTTTCACTGGATATTTAAATCCTTGCTCATAAGTGAAAGGTTTTAGCGAATATTTGTTCCTTGTCTGACAGAAGCAGGTTGTTCCCGTTAATTAATGTTCCGATACAACGGTGCCATGTAATCAGTACCGCTGTATCTTGTATTCTTACTTGTTTCTGTGAGTAAAAACTTGGACGACAAAACTGTAAAAGATGTAATTGTTAAGGTTTAAAAAATATTTATTGCAAGGAAACGGAGTGATGAAGACCGGTTATCCGGTGTCTGGGTGATTGAATATAGACATATGCTTTGCAATTCGTCATCTTTGTTAAAAAACAGAAACGATATCTTTTGACAATACTTGCAACCATGCGTGCGAAATCTGCTTCCATTTCCGAAAATCCTAGCCGAAAGCGGGTGGCATGGAGTACGACATCATTATCCTTGGCCCCAGAATACTACATACCCCTGTAAAAACCGAAACAAATACCATTTAATGGCATGACAAATATATGACGGCAAAACGGTTGCGTCAGTTGTTTAGACAGGTCTTTAAAGAACTCGTAACGGTAAATTGCCAACAGTGTTACATCAAAAAGTAGGAATCGTTCCGTGGAACCCAAGCTGAACTAAAACGGGACTGGTAATTTGACAAGAAGCAACAACCGCAGATAGACCTTATTGATATGTCTGCCCAAAGACGGATCCTAACAAGTGCAAACTCCTAAACAGATGAACTGGATTTGCTTCAGATGAGAGCAGGATGTACAGCTTTGGTGTTGTGATATTATCGCTGCCTATTACAAGGAACTCTTCATGTTAACTAAATTGCTTTTTATTCGTTTTTTTTTCATCGCGATGGTTTTAGTACTTTCGTGTATGTCTTCTATAATTAGTATCAATTTTCGTTTAAGGATCCAAACAAGTCGATAATCACCACTATGATGTTCCGGCCCCGGGAACATTGATCAAAATTAATATTACATACTTCATGTTATCGATTAGTTTAGTATTGCAGATCTTGTAAAGGACATGGTACTGATATATAAACAATCACTTTGTCACTCATCATTTCACGCTGGACTCTTAAACGAAGATGTATTTTTATATAATCAGCCTCTGTCTGCTGCTATATCTAATGGGTTAAGGCGTGGGAACAGAGAGGAATTCAAGCACCTTTCTTTCTAGATATATTGTGTCTTTTGTGTACCTCACGGCGACAAGAGAGGCTATAGGCACATATATTGGTTGACTTATTGATTGTTGTGTAAATCCCGACTCAGCAAGATTCCAGTTGCATAGTAGCCAAGACTGGACTAAACAACCCGGTGATCAACATCATGAGCATCGATCTATGCAGTTTGATACGATGACATGTGTCAATCAAGTAAGCAAGCCAGATACCCGATCCCGTTAGACCGCCTCTTGCTACAAGCATAGGTTGCTGAAGACCAATTCTGACCCGAATCTTGACGGGGTACATATATCACATAGAAAAAACGTGTACCTTTTTTATCACAGATCTGCTGGCTTTGAGTTCGAATCCAGATGACTTATTTTCCTTTTATCAGTTCGTGTTTCTCAATATTGCTTACTTCTCATAGTCGAGAAGCCTTCCATGTGTTCACATTTTAAAGCAACGAGACGAGTCGATTGTGCAATGTGGACTATTATGAACATGTGTTTGTGTGTGTGTTTAACAACACAATGTGCAGTATTAGGGCTGTATGACGACCGCATATTAATGCTCCATTCTGGACCCGACAATCCGGTGACATTATGATATACGATGACAAAACATGTATTTATGAAGCACCATCAAGTGAGTGAGTAAGAATGGTTTTATGCCGCTTTTAGAAACAGTTCAGCAACAGCACAGCGGTGACACCAGAAATGGGTTTTACACATTGTACCCAATGGGGATCGAACTCGGTCTTCGGTGTGACGAGCGAACGCTTTAACCACTAGGCTAAACCCCGCCCAAGATCACTATCAAATCGTGATGATACAATGTATATCTAAAATCCTCCTCACATGCTGGACCTACTTGTGGTGTTTATTACATTCAGCTAATTCTTCAGCGTCATATTTACCAACAAAAGCGCAATATTAATACATGCTACATATATACAACTTCAAAACTAAAACATTATTGATGAATAATACCATTTACATAATGGTATCCGTGCATAATGTGCCTTATATGAGTAAAAGTGATCATGATTGTACAGTTAGCCTTAACTACTGCTAGGACACCACTATCATCGTTTTTCACAAATTGAAACAAAATGCATATTCCATATCGACCAATCTTTGATGAGAACTTGCAGAAAATAGACGATTTATTTCGGGCCATGCATTTTCTCACCAGTTTTCAGAACCCTTGTGTTTGAAAAAAAAATTCTCAAATTTCAGGCGTTTAAAAACACCTGTCCCAAGCAAACCAACATGACAAAGTCGTTTCAACATGTAAAATATTATCTATTCTTCTGTTAAACTGTTGGTGCTTGCACTTTTGCTAATTCAGTTTTGTTTAACCGCTGATGTATACAAATAAACACACTCGCAGCATCTTTGAGAAAGACCCTTTCGTGTTTGAGTTGCTAAAAGCTCCCTAAAATCACATACGATGTAAATTTCTGTAAACAGCTTACCCCTCCTTGCAACATGCAATAAACATATATGTATTCCAAACGGCCATAAAGTACTTATTTACTAACACAGAGTCTTTGATTTCACGAATGAAATCTGCATGAAATTAACACCGATAAAGGGTGTTTATGTACACTTCCACCATCTTCATTACGCGCGCCTCGCCAATTAGCCTCAGCGCACCTGCCGTGAAATGTATCAAGCATATCACATCACTGTTGTCAATTGCAGGCAATGTGTCAATCAATCAAATCAAAGTGTGACAAAAACAAACAAAGTTTGTCTAATGGACCCGCATTCCAGTGTTTTGAGAAACATCTGAAACACCTTACCCTTGTCAAAATATTTGACAGGAGTTATATTGAGCGAGTCGGATGTTATATACAAGAATGTTGCATAAGTGAAATCCGCATCGGCCTGTTCCAACCGATGCATGTCGAGTATCATAACATTATAGGTGTGGGAAAATGGTCCATCCCCGTCCCTCCTAGCCAGCTCCCAGTGGGGCTGATACTGTTTCCTGGTCAGACGCCGCGATGACCACCCAAATCTCTTGACCACAGGTCACTTATGACTACCAGCTTTGGATTGAGTTACCAATCATCCCCGCTGCTTAAACAGCCATGGTGAAATTGATATGTTATGTACATCACATGTATTAGATGGCCAGCGTGTTTGACGCGCGTTGGAGAATCCAGTAAGGGTTAATCTTGGCGATAACGTCAACATTCTGCTGAGTCTTAGCATATGTCCGATACAGTGTTTCAATTTACATGGGTCAACAGTCACGTAATGACCCACGTACACGACGTCTGTAAACACTGACGACGTAACCAACGAGATATACGCTCCCGGAACGTACGTAATAGATGAGAAACACTTGTACTGGTTTGACATGAGATGATAACAGGGTGGTAACATTTTACTGACGTGATGGTGCCACTTGTTATCTTTCAGATGACCACTTTAGATCACATTTCGAAATTAATACGCAACTCAATTCGTTATTACGTATGTTGTGTAAGAAACGCTAGAACACGACCTGGTTTAACTTTCACTGTGTGTCACAAAAACTAATGCTATAATCTGGCATGTCATTAAACCAGGAAGTTTAATTCCGGACGGACCAAAGAGTGTGGAAGGAGTTGGTGTATTCTGGTGACAGTCCCAGATTAGTCTAAAACGGGATAGAATATTTCAGTGCCGTAAAAACACATCATGAGCGCAAGTCGTGAAGGTTTGATACACCTTTGGAGGGAGAAACGGTTCTGTGATCAAATACTCAGTCCTTGAAGATAAGGAACACTATCTGAAGGAAAAATTCAAACGTAAGGCACATTTCTAAAAGACTCACCATCACAGACAGACCATTTTTGGAATAATGAGTATGTTATCATATCTACATCCTCTACAGGAAACTGAAATATCTATTGAAACTCCGGATCGTAATAAAATATATATAAGGACACATTGTACACTGCATAGTTTATAGAATAGTGTCTGCTTCTACATGGAGCATTTGAGCAATATAATACATTGTATCTTGTACCCAAGACTACCTGAAAACTATATCCCTGTTTCCAGCACAGGTTTCTTAACGATAATTTCATTTGCTTCAAATGTACCCATTGCTTCATATACAGCCAGCGCGTGTGGGTTCATTGTCCTATAAAAAAAACATCAAAAGAACTGTTTGAAAATTGTCATAACTGCTTCGCAATAAAATAACTGTAAAGATTGCAAACAAATTAGGGGAGAGTCTAAGACAGCCAACAGCCACGAGTGTCTCAGTCTATTTGGACTTGATCTCTTATCCCTGAATCTCAGACTTGATGCGGAAGTATTAGCAACGTCTTGGGAACTCAGGCTGTGACTGTCTGTAGTAGGCCGGCTGTAGTAGGCCGGCTGTAGTACGCTGGCTGTAGTAGACTGAGTGCAGTAGGCTGACTGCTGTAGGCTGGCTGTAGTAGACTGGCTGTAGTCGGTTGATTGTAGTACGCTGACTGCAGTAGGCTGATTGCAGTAGACTGGCCGTAGAAGGCTGAATGTAGTAGGCTGGCCGCAGTAGGCTGGTTGTAGTAGGTCGACTGTAGGAGGCTGGTTGTAGTAGGCTGGCTATGGTATGTTGCCTACACAAGGACTAGACACTTAACTATTTCTACCTTGACTCGAGTGAACACAACGCAACACTCCCTCAACTCCATGTTTTGTATTTTCGTTTTGGTTGGTTGGTTGTTAATACCGCGTTCGGCAATGTTCCAGATATATGGAGACGGTCTGTAAATAATCGAATCTGGATCAGACAGTCCAGTGATCAAAAGCGTGAGCAGTGGTCTGTGCAATTGGGAACCGATGACATGTCAACCAAGTCAGTGAGTCTGGCCTACCGATCCCGTTAATCGCCTCTAGCACGATTGTACCACTAGTTACTAAAGGCCAACATCCTATAATCCGGACCTTCATGGCTCTCAGTTTGTTGAAAGACAAGACAGACATGGATCTATCTACTGCCACTGTACCCTTTTGGAGTACTAAGTCAGTGAGCTTGACCACCCGATCCCGTTAATCGCCTCTTATGACAAGCATGGGTCGCAGAAGACCAATTCTAAGCCGGACATTCACGGGTTCAATTCACCATGACTTTTCTCATTTAGCCAAACTGTGTTGGATGAGGTTCGGGGTCTGTTGGTGTGCTCTTTTAGCTGCCCTATGGGGTCATAACTGATTTTCAGTAATTCATGCATATATTACTTCACCTGCTTGCCTTTACCGTAGTCTGATTGTTCTCAACAATTGGACTTATTAGGTGTGTATTGTAAAACCAAATAAGTGAAACGACCACTAATTGCTCATAAATTAGCTGGTCTAGTCAACAACATTTCTAATGGATGAAAATTCTGTCACTACCTAAAACAAATAAAGTAGAACATGAAATATACCTTTAAACTGCTGTTATTGGTTATGTCTGTCCCGTTAAGTAGGTTTTTATCACAGTGTGATGATACGTGACATATAGAGTCGGCGTGACATTAAACTTAGCTTTCGGTTTTTATATTTATGAAAAGTATTCATGATTTAACATACATTTTGAAACTGTTCAATACATTTAGAGAGAATTCAGTCTCGCGTGAGATTACACTGCACAGGTGTAGAAAATATAGAAATACATACATACATTTGCATATCATCCTCAACAAAAACGTTAAGGACAAACATATTTTCAAATGTGACACATCAATGACGAAAAGATATTCGATTCAATTGCCTATTCGACTACCATGATACCACGTGTTTTTCAGGGTGAACAGTTGACTTGCCTTTGCGTGCGTTTGCGACTCTTGTCACCGGTGTCACCGGTGTGTCAGGATAAACTCATCTTTTCACGAACGCCTGGTGTCATCTGATATCACTCTGATTCCTATCCATGAGCTCGTTGTAGCGTCGCAATCGTAGAATCATCGCTGCATTTTGTTGATGCAAGGGTTTTTGTCGTTCATTTCTATCAAACACCAACTGTTAACAGATTACGGCTATAATTTTAAAAACATTGGTTTCCTGATGTATTTCCATTTCAGATATGAATAGCGTGTGTTCATGCTCAATACATACACACTTATGTTGGTGTGAAATAGACATAAGTACATGTAATATCTAATAAATACGTGTGTCATGCTGTCATGTGTAACATTAAATATGTTTGACACATGTATATTATGAACATTCAAGTATGTATTTTACAAAAATGCAGAGTTCTTGTGTTTGCATGGCAGTATTAACTCTTAAGACCCCTAGATTTAATTAGTGGTTTGGGCTTTTAAGATAGGAATCTCGACTTAATGTTTAAATTAGAGCAATATGCATTCAAATTTATTTTCTGACCACAGCTGAAATCCGATTCTGGGAACGTATGGATGTAGCTTAAACCTTTACACGTGTTAACATTCACTCCCGCCAGTCAATTTATTTGAGGACCACAACACCACATTCTCAATTTAAGTGACCGCTTGACCACCCAGGAATACGAAGACCTATGAGTGACCGGTGAAGTTTTTCGGATCATATTCCCATCGGAACGCTGAGCAAAGTCTAGGAATTAGACATCGGAATGGTGTGTACATACAAACGCTTTGCAAGTGATAGGTGTTGAACAAGCTGGAAGTATCTAACCCCAGCCTGGATGTCTATATCGTGTGAAATAGACATCCTTTTCGGTGAAATTGACAAGTTTTGTAAACCACAGTGGCATCGGTGGGTTTATCTTCGTGGAGGTGGGACGTTTTATGATGATGGTTTCAACGCCGCGGAGAGCTTAGGTAATTTGGCAATTTAGCGTTGTGTAGTAAAAAACTAGAAATACCATCTTAACCGCCTTCCACTTATAACAGGGGAGCGTATTTACACGAGGCATTTTATGTCAAACTTTGACGAAAACTCTATTTGCAGGCTTAGTATAATCGCTACAGGAAATGTAGAGCAATATACATTTTGTTAAGAGTAAACTTTCAGTCATGCGTGCAATATTAATTAAACTCTTCCCCCATCACAGGCTCTGTGCTCTTGAGGTTGCTCGAAGAACGGGAGCTTGGTTGAGCTAAATCTCTAGAGCAAATTACCAGAAAATAAAGTACAATCAAATAGGAGAAGGAAGTCAATGATCATCAGGTTCCCCCTCAAATGAGACGTAGAAACGAGAAAACATTAGTCAGGCTCGCGAAAGCCAAGTCAGGAAATGATAAAACATTAATTAGCATCGGTACTAGTGAAATTGACATCTCCCCTGCACCTGCTCGTCTCGGGCGCGCGTTCATTTATCAAGGGACTGGCAAAGGCTTGTTTCTCTCTTAGCATAATATTGCTTACTACTCTAGGAGCTACTAATTGTCAGTAATCAGCAGCAATGATTTGCCCTCGGAGTTATACGGTCCGCCGAAAGCGTTCGTGAGTTGGTTAAATGATACTAGTTGTTTTTAAGCCGGACTGCACAAACATCACTGGCAAATTGATATGTCAAAAACGCGGACTTTAAATAGGCGAGGCACTTTATTTTTGTGGAGGCAATGGATTTGAAATAAGCAATTGTAAACAAATGAGATACGATTGGAGGTAAATGTATAAATCTGATTCTCTTTATCCTCAACATCATCAACCAGATGTTAACCCTATCTTTCAACAAACTCGGTTTTTACTTTCCAATTATTTATACTCGTTTTTATCAACGTAAAACCGTACAAAGTAGCTAACCAGGTGAAACTGAAAAAATGCCAAATATCAAATGTCAATTGTCGTTAAATGAAAGCTTCTAAAGTATTAGTCTGACATTCGTACTGGGTGTCTCACGCACATTTCAGGCTCAAATTTCGCAAAAATGCTTATTTATTTCACAAAACAAATGAATTACATTCCTCGCACTGTTAACACTATTAATCCATGTACAGTAATTGTATGTTTCATTGGCCCCTGATATTGATTAAATATTATTGCACGGACCCCCATTCAGGACATTAACATCACAATGAAGAGGCAAAACACCAATACCACGTGATACATAAATAAACTATTACCTGAATCAAAGACAAAGATGACAGATAAGATAACAGTAAAACTGAATACTGGTGAACATGAAGCAAACCTGGTCAGTTTATGACGGATGATATTTGATTAACAGTCCGTGAATACGCGCATATACTAGGACGGGTGATTGTGTCAATTGTATTTATAATATCGTGTATCAATATAGGTTATCTTTGGATGTCATTATTTCATGGAATCGATCGTGCCGGTGCAACAGTTGGCCTGACCATGGTATCCCTGACACATAACTAATAAAAGCAATAAAATACTTTTGGAAACAAAAAAAACGACGATAGACACAGTGGCTTGTGTTCAGGCGTAATAAAAAAACACATTTAATAATTTGAAATGGTTAACATCTGAGAGGAAACAGTCATTTATGCAATACGGTTGTACACGTACAGTTTTCTGTAGCAAGAACCAATGAGTCACACAACCGGGAATTCGACACGTCTAGTTCGAGACATCTGGGACTACGACACATCTAGTTCGAGACATCAGTAAATGCAACACATCTAGTTCGAGACATCAGGAAATATGACACACCATCTAGTTCTAGACATCAGGGAATACGACACACCCAGTTCGAGATTTCAGGGAATACGACACGTCAAGTTCGAGACATCAGGGTAAAAATAATGATACATATAAGGAAATCAGCTACCCACCCACGCAGGGACCGAGAGATGACACACCCGAGAATGTGTCTCAACCAACTTCGAGACATTGGGGTTCGAATGTATACTTGCGGACAAAAGAAACTATGCTCACAAGTTTGATATTGGTTAAAAACACGGAAACAAGAAGTGATTGTTTGACAAAGAGGCATTCCATATTGTTGTAACATTTATCTTTTCGAACTTTCTGTCATTAACTATACGTTTTGGTGTTTCCGGGACTGTTTTCAGATTTTAAAAACATTTGTGGTTTTTTTTAAAAGAAAAATCCATTTTTCAAATGTATACTTTCTTTTGTCTGTTAGTTTATTCAAGATTATCTGTCACTTATAATTAATGCTACTATTTTATTAAACGTGAAAGTGATCGTTATATAAAGAGATATGAATTACCTAATGAAAATTGTGAATGTTTCCCAGTTACAAGCCTGACTGGCGTCAGACCAAACACGCGAGCGCCTCATTGACAGTCTAGTAAGCCATAGTTCTTATCAACCATAAAATAAGGAATACATTTTCTAAATGAAACGAACTGTTTTACAATTTCTAGGAGAAGCGAAATGTTAAAAGAATCTTAGATGCCAATTTTCTAAATAATGTGTTTTCCTATACTCCGTGTAATGTTCCAAAACAGGGAAGACACAGATCTAGAGATGCAGTATACAGAATATTTTAAGAAAGTAAACATGACTTTTGTAGTAATAACACTGGTTTTCAGTGACCCTTTCCTATAATTTTCATCCTTATTTTGCCTCGCAAGCTATTGGAATCTATTTCGGGGGATTGATTTACTGATGATAAACTTTTATCATTTGATCGTGGAATGTTTCTTTTCTGTTTCTTTTGTCGCTTTTTTATTTTCAATAGTGTTTTGAGGAGTTAAGTATGATTTGTAGTTCATTTGCATCAGGTCCTGAGAGAGCACAGTCAGTATTTGGAAATACAAATACCATATTAACAACAACAAGAACAAGAACAAGAACAAGAACAACAAGAACAACAAGAACAACAACAACAAAAAAAAACAAACAAAAAAAACAAAAACAAAACCCAAAACAATATTCAGACACTAGCACTCTTGGTAGAATTCGTGTTATAACTGCACGTTTCAAACCGAAAAGGATCATATTCCGAAATGTTTTGTATCAGTAATACTAAATAAGGAACGTAGCATTTGTTAATTTTCATGTGAAAAATTTAATCGTGGTAAATAGAACAAACGTGATATTATGTGATGAAAGCACCGAAGACGTTTAATGACGTGGTATGGTTGGAACGATGTGTGTTTCTCGGTTTATGACAAAGGGACGCTGTGTTCATTGAGGCTTTGCAAGAATTTCTTTATTACTCTACTCGAATCAGAAAACACATCAGTCTTTGCATCTAATCGACTTCAATTCGTGTTCCATTCCTTTGACAAAATGTTGGCTTAGAGGATATTACTAGACGTCATTGCGAATAATGGCTTCGTGCGTGAGTTTTATAATTTATCAATTCTTTATACAATGTCGCGTGGCCCCAAATCGCTGTCTATTAGCGGTAGGAGATGATATTGAAATCAGAAAGACATAAACAAAAGGTCACTTTGGACAGATATGGCACATGTGACAGAGATTGATTTGCTAAAGACCAAATTTGAGTGAAATTCGACATCGCCCGTTATGCATGTCCGATAACACACGTGATCAATTTCAAAACGAGGCTGTAACTGACCGCAGCATTTTTAGCCGCGCGTCCAAATTGCCGGTGATAATTGTCAAAACGTGTAATTGATTTGTGCACGTTGATTTACCAACACGTTTTATGGTCAAATTTCGATCTGGAGAACACTAGCGACGGTCATTTCCTCGCTGGAAATGAATAACCTCGTAAAGGCGTGAAATCTCGCCATTTAACGGGTCATATGTGTCGAACGATAGTTCAAAGGGGACGACGAAGCCTTTCCGAGTGTCGTCTTCAGCCAGTTTGACCTCCGACCTGTGTCGCGTGTCAAGTGCTGATCTCGCGAGATGACACGTGCTCGTGATTTCATCAAGGTGAAGTTCCGTTATCTGACCAATGATGAAGGAAAGTGGTCAGTACCAGGTCTGACACGACCTCTGATTGGGTCAATCATTTGAGGTAGCGTCCGAGAAGATGTTGTCATTGAAAAGCATTAAATTAAAGGATTGGGATTAATAATAACAACTTGAGAATTAAACGGGGTTAAATAGCGGACTAAGTGATTTGTCTGACACTAAAGAGAGCACTACTAATTTTGTTTTGTTGCCATTAACGAATTGACCAAAATGTCTAACACTCTAGCGTCGATGAGTGCTGTTGACCTGAAGTTGACCATCACACCAAACGTCCTGCCCATAATTGAATTTGTATGGCTTTACAACGTGTGTTGTAATATCATATGCTGGGCTTCAAATATTTGCTTCTCACTTAGTACTAATATGAGAAATCAAACTGCGTCAAACGGCGACGCACGAACACGTTATCCACTTGACCACTCCTCCTTGGCAAGTACACTAAAACGGAAGTTCAGGTATAGATGATCTTCATTTCGGTATGGTAATCTCACTTGTGAATTTAGTTCATCATTATAACATCCCGAAGACACTGATCTTCGATTTTTTTTAGTACATACTAAAACACGCATTAAAATAGTTAATTCGATTCCCGCACTGCGCCACCCGAGTGCTCAGCTGTGTTTTTCACTAAGCGTTATCAACGGAGAAATGCTATACAAGACCTTCAGATCAGTTCGCGTTGTCGCGACTGTTATATTCATCCATCCATGTATTAAAAATGTTACAATTTGTCTGAAAACAGCTATAAAAGATTAATCACCGATTTGTGTTTCGATTGTTCTGATGGAATATACACATCACACAAATACAATGTATATTTTTGCAAATCTATAAGTTTAACCAAGTGTTCCTGAGCTGGAGGTCCATCGTTTACTCGTTCTTTCTCGCCAATAACACAGCTATGCTGGTACACTGATCTGGCTAATTCCTACCTCTAGAACGGTGTCAGTGATTAAAACGGTATCAATTATCAGGATCAGATGTCAACTTATAAATGAAGTTTTTAATTATGACAATGGATTCATGATAACAATGGATGTATTAAGTACTTTAATGTCAAATGAGCAAATCTACCCGTTCTAAATTTGTTTTATATTTACGTTTTAGGTTTAAACATGTTCACGTTCAACCATAGTGAAAAGAAATATACAATCAAAGTAGTTTGGGAGCTGTATTCTCTCCTGTGTAAGTTAGTACATCTGTTTCATCGTTAAATAAAACATACCTGTTGTGAGTAAAAATTAAGGTCACTTTGGCAAGATTTCATCTATATCGTCACTAAAACGGTCCATTCATAAATATTGTATAATCTTATAGTATAAACTCAGTCGCCAAGTGACAGTAAAACAACTAGTATCTCACAGTTTGAGATTTAAAGTAGTATTGAACTTAAAATTATATCCTACCTATATATAACAATACAATATAAAAGAGAACTATAGATCACCGGTAACTGAAGGTTGATCACCATATTAGGAACATGGGGACTTACAGTATCTTTACTACCTGCATGGACCCCTACTTGGATTTACACCACCGTTTCAGCCGCTGGCGAATGTGCTGATACTTAGACATATAACAACACATATCCTACGATGAAAAGGCTTGGTAGAGCTGAACTGACTGCCAAAGTTTTGCGACTTACGCAGTCTAGAAAAATCCGTGATATACTCCAGCATAGAGGAATCACAGGTTTATGTTGTCTGGTCAGATGTACATGAATCATGCCAGTTCCCTCGAGCCGATTCACGAATCTTTACACCACACTACAGTAAAACCTGGGTTAGGATTTTCGAAGCTCTCTAATGATAGTCGTAAGATATTCGTAAGTTAATGTTAATGTATGGCGGTTGCGACTATCCTAGCACTAAGAGAGCTTCGGAAATCTATGCCCTGGCTGATACGGGCAGGGCGGTCCCAGTAAACTGGTTTGATAAACAGGAATACTGAGCCAAGGTGACATGTGTCGAGTGTATTTTGGAGGTCTGTAGTCCAGGTATGGGCTTAGGTGGCTGGTTTGTTGTTGGACGCCACACTAAGCAGTATACCAGCCATATGGCGGAAGTCTGTAAATAATCGAGTCTTGACTAGACAATCCAGTGATCAACAGCAAGAGCATCGATCTACACAATTAGGATACGATGCCATGTGTCAGACAAGTCAGCGAGCCTGACCACCCGATCGTGTTCGTCGTCTCTTACGAGAGGAATTTTGCTAAAGATAAATTCTAGCACCTTCATGGGTCCAAGACATGGAGCTTGGATGCATTGGATGTATCCGGACTAAAGGTTTCACTTTCTTCCAGAAATATGCTTCCTTTCTATTCGAATAACATGTGCTATTAGTCCCCATGAGTCACGTAATGTATAGTGGTCATTCAATAGGAGAGGGGCGTGGTAAAGTGGACCAGGAAATGAGAGTTACAGGCCTGAGGAAGGTAGTACAGTATATTGCACGACCTGGAAAGGTGCTGTGATGGGATTCCCGTGCTGGCCAGGTGATCAGATGCGATGCTAGAGCTGGGAAAGGTGATGTGTTCTAGTTGGGAAAGATGATGTGATGGGAGGTTCTACCTGGGCAAGGTGATATGGCGGAATTATCGAGCTGACCAGGTGATCAGATGCAATACTAGAGCTGGAAAATGTAATGTGATCGGAGGTTCTAGCTGGGAAAAGTGATATGATCAGATGTTCTAGTTGGGAAAGATGTGATCGGAAGTTCTAGCTGGGACCTGATGTGATCAGATGTTCTAGCTTTAAAAGTTGATGTGATCGGGGATTCTAGTTGGGAAAGGTGATGTGATCAGATGTTCTAGCTTTAAAAGTTGATGTGATCGGGGATTCTGGTTGGAAAAGGTGATGTGATCAGATGTTCTAGCTGGGAAAGATGTGATCGGAAGTTCTAGCTGATACCTGATGTGATCAGATGTTCTAGCTTTAAAAGTTGATGTGATCGGGGATTCTAGTTGGGAAAGGTGATGTGATCAGATGTTCTAACTTTAAAAGTTGATGTGATCGGGGATTCTAGTTGGGAAAGGTGATGTGATCAGATGTTCTAGCTGTGAAAGATGTGATCGGAGGTTCTAGCTGGGAAAGGTGATGTGATCAGAGGTTCTAGTTGGGAAAGGTGATGTGATCGGAGGTTCTAGTTAAGATAGGCGATGTGATGTGATTCTAGAGCTGGTAAAGTGTGACAACGGTATGCCAGGTTCGAGATACTACACCATGGAGCATGAGAATAACGATGGCATGCCAGAGTGTCAAATATGATTAGAATGGTATGACAGAACTGTGATAGGGATGAGAATGGTATGCAAAAGCTGTGAAGTGAGGGGAATGGTTTCCGAGATCTGAGCAGGGTTTGCGAAGGGTTTGCTTGAACGAAGAATTCATTGAGGAAGTTTTTGTTAGAGCTGAGGATGGAATGCTAGAGCTGTGACGGGGTGAGAATATATGGTGTTATGGAATAGGATGCTGGTTATGAAAATGAGATGGGGTTTAGTGTGGCAGCATTTAAATACATGATGTAGGATATGCATGACAGGATACACGTGTGCGTCTGTAATTGTACCAGTGGGGCCACAGACCGGGGACTGGGAGTTGTACCAGCATTTTGGTGGGCCCCTTCAAGGAGATAGCTGCCAGACAAGCTGTGGCCTAACAATGAAACAGTTGAATAATTAAGAGTGAGTGAGTGAGTGAGTGAGTTAGGTGTTACACCGATTTCAGCAGCAATATATCAGCAATATCATGGCAGGGAAGAGCAGAAATGCAACGAGAGACAAAAGAGACAAAAAAGACAAAAAGGCAACGTTTCAACATATATACCCCAGGTACTCTGTCGTGATAATATTTCGGTTTTAGCTTAACAACATTTCACACAGATGATACTTTTCATAATCCATTTGCATGTTGTTGTTTTTCTGAAATCGTTCAATCTCGGCATACATGTAAAACCTAGGGTATGTTCCATACAAGTGGTTTACTTTATATTTTTCGAAATGTTTTGTATGTGTAATAAGAATAAAATATACACGAAGCTGAGGTGTGTAAACAAGATGCGTTTAACATTCAAACTTCATTTAAATTCCAGATGGTAAAACTAAATAGCGCCCCAAGTGTCTTTGTGAGTGAATAGCCGGTCTGATCCCCGTTGGAGCAAGCGCCCGACAGAGTTGCGCCCCCTTGACCATCAGCTCACGTCAGTCCCATCTGCAACAAGAACTGCACGGTCCAAACCCTCAGCGAGATAGATCATTAGCGTGATATCTGATAGGGTATTTGTAGGCCATTATTCGTTGATGTGAAAAAAAAAGGCTAATACAAAATTACCATTTTCTACAATTCATAATATGAAGCAAAACGTTTTAATTGTATAGGGGTAAAATGCAAATACGCCTAAACCTCTGGCAAAATTTAAGGAGATGTTGAAATCCTACATATTGTCCAGGCCAGGTTTGATTCCAATAATTGTAATAATTACCCCGCAGTAGATATTTAAATAAAATGCTACGAAAAATGCTTCACTGGTTGATTTAAGATGCACTTAAAAATACATGCGGGTTACGAGTTTTATCCGTTGTCGGAATTGTTAGTTGATCAATATCAGCTTATAATTCTCATCTTACAAATCCACGGGATGGCAACAATGGTTGTTATGTACACATGTAGCCAGTCAACTGTCAACTGGTCGAAAAATGAGAAGAAAAATCAGTTTTCGAAAATCGCCAGGGGCAGTGAAATTGACAATGTTCACCTTGCTTCGGAACAAGCTGGATATGAGGAATTCGTGTATGGCGCATCTATCATCACGCGTGATTGAGTGAAATTGACAACCTTTGACGTGTTTACACCCGCAGTGTTGCCAATAACACAAGGGAGAATCGCCTCCCCCGGGCAGAAATCACCACGCGCTTGCCTGAGGGTGAGGCTCCGTCGACCCATACAGAAGCTTATCAAGAAGGAACAACGGACTTTGTTTCGCCAAGTATTGATCACTGCCGAAGGCCAAAGAATTATAGTGGAGTAATCAAATTGGGCGCAAGATTGTGAATATACATCTCTTATTGTGTGTTTATTCAATGAAGAGAGCCACTTTCCTAAATATTTATTCAATAAAGACGATGGAGGCGTGGTTCGTTAAGTACAGAAATTGAGTAGTTTATTGACTTAGGTTAAAATGCGCGACGGGGAAGTTTAAATTACCTGACCAAATTCCACAACGGTAAACTGACACAGCCTAATGAGTAATTTTTAATGTAAAATACAAAGACTTCTCTTGTGAATTAACTTTTAAAATACATGTTTTAAATGAGCCAGCATGAGTTTTAAACAGCCTGTATTGAATAGCTCCTGACGATGGCAATTACCTGTCATGGCTCCAGAAATGCAGTTTTAAGATCGTAGACGGTTTCACATAAAGTTCGAGCACTTTGATTTTTCAACTTCAAATATTTAAATAAACTATATTGGTAAATTTCCACCAGATTCCATTTAATAACGTCAATGAAGAAAATCACCTGTTTTCAAGGGGTTACTAGGAATGGATAATCAAGCTGAAATGCAGCAATTCATTCATTGTTATGCAAAACATTTACAATGTATATAGACGGTGTCGTGTTTTGACATACGTACATCAAGCCCAAGATGGGACAGTTAATTACCTTAACATTGAAAATACCATTTATGATCCTGAATATGTTTTCGAAACATCCGCTAGCATGTTTCATTTTACTTAGATTCGGGACAAAGGAAGGCGATATTTAGCCGGAGATACTGGCCATGAGACGTAAAACATAAATAACATTCTCTGTGGCAAATATATAACGCCGACAGTATCATTACACACACAGATTGCCCGACTGTGGTTAATTTAACTTTTAAGATTATTTTAATGTGTTGCAACGTGAATTTCCGTTAGGACGCGTGATGCGAGTCCCCCTGTCTGTCACCCCACGAGGACATCATGTCGAGTTTGTTCTTTTCCCGAAAAACATTGAGTAAAATTAGAAATCCCTGTGTTTCTAGCCTGTGCCTATTGGTGTAATTGACGATGATAAGTTGTTAATCATTTTCACTTATCTTTAATCACAGCAAACCAAATCTCCAAGCATCTGGCTTCTTTCATTTCTTATGGCACTTTGTCATGCGCGGTGGGCGGAGCCTCCTGATGCTGTCACTCAAACTGTATAGGCGGAGCTAAGCTCCTGCAGCCGTAACCGATCGATAAAAGTCTCCTTAGCTGAGCTATCGCTTGCACCAATGAGAGAAAAGCACAGTGGCGAGTTCCAATTATATGGGCGAAGTGGCGATCCTACGGTAAATACACGATGGAGAGCTGAGCAATGATTCAATATTAATGAGGAAAGGGATAAGAAATATGAAAAGTGTGGCACGATAGGCGAGCAAAACGGTTCATGTGTCTCGTTGTCGGCACAAGGTGTCTCGAGTGACCCAGGCCTTTGATTGAACAGTTGTTCAGCCCAGCCGAGGTAGCTCAACGCTCCATCTCTCAGTGGATATATAGAATACGTTTCCTACACACGTATCAAGTTGACGGAAATCTGGAAACGCCAATGATGGCTTATGCCCATTTACCGTTTCCTGCCACGACCACCAATCTTCCAACGACGCAGGTAAGAAATTGACATAGTTCCGTGTATGTATCATCTTTGTATATATCCTGTACATATCATCCTTGTCTGCCAATCTTTTCTCCCACTTACACCATCGAGATGTCGCGCTTGTGTCAACATAGTGACGTCATGTTGTTCGTGACGATATTAGTTTGTCACGTACTTTCTGCCTCGTTGTCTTTGTTTCGGTTGTTTTCCGGTAGATCACAGGACCCCACTTCTATCAAAACTTTATTAAACCACCAAATGTATCATGATTTGAATTAAATGTTCGAGCAACGGGCAACCTTCCAACGTATGTCACCTATGAGTGTCCAGTCATTGTTGCTACCTCAGGAATCATCTACCCATTTTAGTTCAACATTTATTTCCTCTCGTGTGATGGAAATTAAAAATCTTAAATGTTTCAACATTTATATATTTTAAAATTATTCAAATATAACAGACGCATTAATTTAGCAATGTTTGATAAGACATCACTTACTTATTAATAGTCTTAGTGGCGTTCACATATAGATATAAGTTCATTTATATATTTGCCACAGATATGTGTGTTAAATGTCGATACTGTTTCCGCTTGATACTGTATCATGAAATGTATCATTATATGAACATTGTGTTTTTTTGTGATTATGTTGACTCAAATATATGATATAGCCCTATATTTTTATCGGTTCAGAAAAAAAAACCTTGGACATAAATATATATGTCACCGCGTGATGAGGTTAGCGAGATTAGAAAGGAGGAATTTTAGGCATCCTCAGAAATACATTCACTCGAAGGCATGTTCTGTACCAGTATCATATAAAATACTGAATGCTAACTTCAAGCTTTATGATTTAAATCATAGCTTGTAATCATGCGCCACAGATAGCATTGCAGACCAACTCGAGGGGAATATCAGTATTAATATTCTCTATTGGCATATTTTGTGTTGTGCATTGAAATGGTAATTCCTGTAGAAGGGTTTATTGTAATCGTATAGACAGCGGTGGCATTCAGAAAACGTAACTGTGGCCAAATTATACACACGCAATGGGCATGAAGCCGGTCTTTAAACAAGACTACATAATGGAAGCGGAGTTTGTTTATGGATACAAATGCGGGTCTTTTGGTATATTATTCCAGTGGTTTATATTTGAGAGAATCACAGCACTAAGTAACAAGACCCGTCTCTTTACCTTAATAATACAAAGCGTTGAACTGCTGTACCACTGAATTGGCGTGAAGTCACTGTTTACAGTCAATCATATATTTATCATATGTACATTGAACTTATCGTATGGGTCAGTGTGTACGTGTCAAGGAAATTTACTTGTTCAAAACTTCTTTTTTACTTTACGAACCGCGTTCGTTCCTTTTCAGATGAGCCCCCCAAGTTCTGCCCCGACCCCCCGGGCTTGTTGTGAGAACGGTCGGCCAGTTATGACTGACCCCCACACTGGTCAGACTATTTGCTCGTGTCAGTACGGGTCAGCTCTTCTCAATTCCTACCAGCGACTCCCGGGACTAGCTTCCAACCTCCTGGGTGCTGCCCCATACAGTGGAACCGGGACACAAGGATATGTCGGACTCGGATCCGAGGGGTCTGCTTTCTATAGTCCACTTGTAAGTTAAATCTTATTTTCCACCCGAGCGCTTTCATTGAGGTGTGCTAAGCACCATGTTTATGACCATGAGTCCCCATATATGTTTTTATGATGTGGAATGTCCCATCGAATGGAGCCTTACCCATAGCGATCGCCCCAGGGACCCGACGCGAGTTGACTCTTCGACTTCGATGACCAACCACCCTAGGTGCACCACACAGCGAAGTTCGCGCCGGCGTTGTCTGTCGCCCATTAGTTAGGCATCTTCCACATGCTATGAGGCCGACATGACAACTTTACTGTCACTTATGAGCATATTAGGCGGTTGTTATCGTGTCAGGGAGGTCAAAATTTGTATGATGAATTCAGTAGATTTGTGATTCGCCATCAAAACATACCCTTCTCTGTGTGAAATGTAAATAGATATTGAAGCTAGCTAAGAGGTCGCTGGCAGGCGTATCTTTTATCAAGAACATCCAGTTCCCATGCCAAGGAGCTCCTCGCCATTAGCTAGACTTCCCCTCCAAAAGGCCCACCGCACGCCGAGTCTACAAGCACTGGCTTGACAACCTACCTCACGGGACGTCCAATATGGCTGACAAGGAAAAGTAGCAGACGACATCTCAATAACGCGCGAAAAGGCGCACGGGCAGATCGGTTTTCCCTACTATCGCGAGAATCCGTCATTTTTCAACCCTTCCCAGAACGGCTCATACTTCTGGGTTAGTTTGACACGTACGGGGCCACAGAGCAAATTGTTCTGTGAAAAAGTTGAAATTTTTTGCATACACTTCAGAAATTTCACACTCCCTTGTCAAGACCTTTCTAAATGTATCGAAAGCAAATTATATTTATTTACACAGTTAAATTTATCCTAGGCAGAGGTGAATTTTAAAATTAGAAAACACACAACCGCCTTTCTACAGAATTTTCAAGAATCCCTGTGAAAGATGGTGACTTCTGACCAGAGTTGTACAAAAAAAAATCGCCGTTTGACATAGGCTATTAACCGTTGAGGAACAACATGCGCGGGGGCGGTGTGTGTGTGTGTGCGTGTGTGTGTGTGTGCGTGCGTGCGTGCGTGCGTGCGTGTGTGGTCAAAACATACATATATAGGTGCATAGTAAGGGGTGATGTTCGAAATTTCATTTATTAATGAACGTTTACGTAAATTTATTCCGAGATGTGAAACAAAGTTTCCAGTCAATGAGACGTCCCGTATTAAGATAAAACTTTCATAGCAACTTCAACTGTTTTCTTTCATATGTTTAAGGTCACAGTAAAATGTTTCAAAAAATAACATGAAGAGTATCTCTGTCATGAAGTCATTTCTGTAAAATATCGATCGGAAAACGTATATTTGAATACAATAAAGAATATTTGTAATAAATTATAATTATTATGGTGATTATCTGTAATTTTAAATTCAGCTATAACTTTTATCACCAAAGCTGATATTATCGCATTATCAGTGGGGGTAATTATCATATTCAAGCATAAGATCGTTAGGATTGTGAAAGAAACATTCAAACAACTTATTACGATTTAGCCTAACAGTCGACTTGACTTTGTTGCATAGATGCTCTGACTGGGACGTAACATTATCATTGGATGCCGTTATTGGCTTTGTCTTCGCACATAGTGTCTTCTTTTCTCTTCATATACACATATGTAATTATGTTGGTGCGTAAATATTTATAACTAACTATTTACTGGCGTGCGTATGTCAATAACATTAGACATATATCCATGTATCTATGTTAAGCTATAATATGTTCCATATATTATCAGTATTAGTTATTTAATTATGAGAAGTTTTTCACTCCTGCTGGACCTAATACCCCTCCTCATTAACCCTAGGGTGCGCCAGGAACCAACATGAGGGATGGAGCCGAGGCGTGGCGCTCGCTCACTCAACCCGCCTTCACATACGAACCCTCGGTGGGGTTCTACCCCTATGGAGCCGGGTAAGACAATAGTTATGCTTTTTTTCTTTTCCACTTCACCTCTTGTCATAAATCATCGGCAAAGTATTTAATTCTCTTGTCGTCATTATCAAGTATTGTTTTACATTCTTGTTTTGTATTTTGTTTTAAACAGTGCTGACAGAATTATCAAACTCCATTCGAATAGTACACAAATATTTTGATTTGAAAAAGACAGTTGTAGAAACTTTGGCTGAAGCCTACAGTGTCAATACCCCGATTCTTTGGGTAGTTATTTATTTACGACGGGGTTTGTTCGACGACATTTATGAGTTCAAAACTGAAAATAAAAATTAGTCAAGCGTGCCAAGTCATACAAGCTTGATATAAGGGCGAATATCTTTCTTGGATGATTGCCTGTTATCGGCATCACTCTGTGCTTTATGTCCATTTCACGGTTTTGTGTGCCTTCCTACTATTAACATGTCTCCTCTCTCGGTTTTTGTTGTGCATTTCACTTTAAACTTGTTTATATCAAACAGCTGATGAGTGGAACCATTGTTCAACCGGGTGCCCTTATCAATTACATGTGACCTATAACTGTAATCTGATCCTGTCACAGTGGGCTGTAAATGCCATCTTGTGTTATGAGGATGTTTGTTCTGAAATGAATATTGCTTGTTCTTCGGGGTGTAGTTTATGTTTATTTTGGATGCGAGTTAGTGAAACAGGTTTACCATTAAACCACTGAATTAACCGTATCACATATTGAAAGATATATCTGAAGTAAATTTTTAAAAGGAACAAAACTACAAATATCTAAAATCAGCAGATATTTTCCATTTTCACAGAACGTGTACAAGAGAAATTATTAGGTTCATCACGGAAAGCAAAAAAGAGAAAGTTAATATTGATTAACATAATCATACCCCATATCCTAATTATGGAACGAAAATCCCGAAAAGAAGGGAAATGATATATTATGGCTTCATGAACGTCCTTTTGAAGTCTGGTTCCATCCAGCCCGCATATTTAGCCCCCTGCTCCTGGTTCCCGGTTTTCTCATCTGTAAACATGTTTAACTTGATAAACACGTGTCACGGGGTGTCGATATTAACAAAGTCATTTTAACTGACATCAGCACATGTTGAACGCACAGCTCTGACTCACGTGAATTCGGATAATACAACTCAATGCCTTCAAGCAGAAAGATAATTTTATTAACTTAACATAATGTACCGAATCGATGAAAACATAGCGGATGCTTGTAAATATGATGAAGGCGTGTAGATTTCAGTCGCGTCCAATGTGAGCATGTGCATTTCATTTATCAGGCCATAGGTCACTTGAAACACGTGAATAGGGATTTACAGTTATCGATGTGATAAAAGATGCATAAAAAACCCATATGTTAATATCCTACACACCACAGATACAATGCAAATATACCACAGCTGGCTACATATCAACATGTATGTCATAAATTAATTATTAACAGCCCAAAGGTGAAATGCTTAAATAAGAATAGAATATTTAATAATTAGTGATGAGTATGAATGTTTTCATGTTCGTGTCTTTGTGATGTATGAAACGTACGTCAGTCGTACATTTATTCGTCAGCTGATCGAAGTTTTATTAAACTGTCGATCGATATTTTGAGTTTAATACCCACATTGATGATTACCAGTTTTTACCGGAAGAGGTTTAGACCGGAAGAGGTTTAGATGAAAGCATTTGACGGTTGTCACATATACGTCGTCAATGCATTGTCTGTACACATACATATATATCGAGCTCTTGAGTCAGGGTTATCTCAAATCTGAATGTTACAATGGTCAGCAAATAACATACACCTCTCTCCTTGTTCCATACATGGCCACTGTTTTAGTTTACCTGTATACTTTATTGTGTTTATACACTTGCGGGGTGAGACGTTAAACAATCTGTCTGTCTGCCTGGGCGTCCTTTAACATGAACTTTTGATCTGGGTTATATTCTTGTTAAGTCTAATCCTGTAGCGTGAACGTAACGATAACCCACCACTATCATGGCCTTATTTGGAGCACGCGTGTGGATTGTATCAAACCAGTTGAACTGTGAGGCTGACGTACATGTAAGCAACAACATTGTCCCTGCAGAATGTCGGTATCCTAGTTGACAGACACTAGTTTGCTGATGATGTTGTTGATATCCAGTGTAAGCTATGATTGTCATCTTCTAAAGAACGACACTACGCGATCTGGCGACATTGATATCACCTCTAACAACTACGGACATGTGCAGCCGGAATAAACAATCCCTTCTCGAGATGCAGTGATTGTAAATTCATCCGACCATTTCATTGTTAGGGCATAAAAAGTAGCGATCTTATCTCAACGTCAGTATACAATGACTGCAACAGACATGAGTATATTTCACATTTCGTGTACATTTCTTGATATTTTTATGTCAACCCAACTTCCAGAGGGTCATAAAGATTACAACATCACTAGAGTTAATAATAGAAGGTGTCAGTCAAAACGTTCCTGTATACATCACCATGTAATAATGCCCTTTGTAGCCTTTTATCGCTTTGTAATGACTTACATACAGCCTGTAAGCTGCTACTTGACTTCTCACTCTTCACGCATACGAACTATTACAAATGATATATTTCTAATAAAGTGATGTCTATTTCATACCGAGATATTCCATTTATGGGGAAAGAACATATGGATGGGTGTCGTTATAAGGGAAAACGGATGCGGGCTGTCGTCATATGTTTGTGTTTAGTGTTCATGGGTCACTGACTCCCTTTACCCCTACCCTCCTAAATCGTCTGTCCCGTACCGAAATGAAATCGTTTCCATAAGTGGTTGACTTGGAGAATGAAAGGCTAGTATAAATTAACATGTGCTCAACACTCACTTGGTAGACAACGAAAGTTAATATTTATTGCAGGAAACATTCCATTGCGGAACAGATGTTCTATTTAAATGACAAAACATTTTGATTCTGCATTTATGCATAAATGCTTGCATAAACACATACATGTAAACGCAAATCATTAAATATAACACAGTTATAAATCTGATAATATTCATAAAATGTTCAGGTTGACTGTGAACAATGATTATTGTTTGTGGAGGTTAAGAGATGATAATTATTATATATATCAACAAAAAGTATTTAAGTGCAACATCCCGGTAAGGTATAGATACAGCACACAATTGTGAATATAGAATAATACAATACCACCACCACCATCATCATTTTGTTAAAGGGGCAGTGGTTAAAGCGTTCCCTGCGTTAAAGCAGGCCCGGGTTCGAATCCCCACATGGGTACAATGTGTAGAGCCCGTTTCTGGTGTACCCCGCCGTGATGTTGGTGAAATATTACCAAAAAGCGACGTTAAACCATACTCACTCACTCACTCCTTTTGTTAAAGGACCTAAACTCTCGGTTCTGAGAATACGCATTAGCTCTATCTACTCCCATCCAACCACTGTACCCCAATCTGTAAAACTAACTCCAGGAAGTTGTACAGCTTCTCTGCCCATCTCCTCTCCCCTCACTGCGCCCCGCCTGTCCCCTCCCAGCGGCCGTTTGTCTAGATACTCCACCAGGAAGCTCCTCGTAATGAATGGCTTACTACCAGGCGGCTCTTATTTCACTGGTGAAATAAACAACGAAATCAACACTGTCAAAATATAGGTGGACTTCCTGCGCGAGTGAAATGCATCCCACGTGTCGTATTTAACTGTTACAGCCGAGCGAGACGCGACGAGAACGAGACACATTACCGCTCAATTATGCTTAATTGTCTCCCGTATCTCTTGGAGAGTTACATTAGCGGTGAAGGGTAATTTCTGTCTCAAATTGGGAGTAAATCGCCTCGGCGTTACGGCAGGGACATTTCAGTGATAACGGCATTACGCGATGATGAGCTTGGCGTTGTGGCGTCTTTCGCTATGTTATGACATGTATGTCATCGTCAATTTCATCATTCAGATTCTCTGAAATATACGAGCAGTCGAGATGCTGTTGTGTTAGGCAATCGTTATAAGATGAGGTATTTAAACACCCTCCGCCCCTCTCAACTTTACCACCACCCCCTTAAAAACTTCTACGAGAGTCTCGTTCTTTAGTCAATTTAGTCTTGACTATCTGTCGTGATGAAAATATGTATTATATGTTTGTGTTATGTAGGAAAAACGTAACTGCTGTATAACAACTAAATGTCGTGTGATCACGGCATGAATTATCTCCCTTGAACCTTCTATGCGAAAAAGACAAAGTCGTTTTACGAAATAGACCTTTGACGTTCACATGTTCATTATATATTCTTAGATTTATATATTGTTTTCTTTTGTGTGATTTGGTGTCAAATCACTCATCTCTGAGAAACGTAATGTATATTGATGACGTTTATTCTCTTATGATATTTATGATATATCATTATGTTTGTAGATACGGTGGTCTTGACCTCAATGCCAGACGGAAGAACGCTACAAGAGAGAGCACCAACACCCTCAAAGCGTGGTTGCAGGAACACATAAAGAACCCCTACCCCACTAAGGGGGAGAAGATCATGCTAGCCATCATCACAAAGATGACCTTGACCCAAGTGTCCACGTGGTTTGCCAACGCCAGAAGGAGGCTAAAGAAGGAAAATAAAATGACGTGGTCTCCTCGGAACCGTGGGGACGACGATGACAACTCCGGCGACGAGCGAGATGACGACGATGAGAAAGCTGATGAGGGAAAACTTTGCGAGAAAGGTGAGCTGGAAATACTCAATGGTAATACCACAGATGCTGGTATCACTGTCCATTAACCTTCTTCTTCTTCCATGCCTTGTTCTGTGTCCTTTCTCTCATGGGGAGGTTCACGCGGAATACTCGGGTTCGATTCCCCACATGGGTACAATGCGTGAAGCCCATTTCTGGTGTTCCTCCGTGTTATTACAGGAATATTGCCTAAAACATAGTCACTCACTCTTTCTTTTTCTCGCGACACGTTTCGTTTATTTCTAAATACTATTTTTGTCTATTTGACTTTATGTTTCTTTAAACCCCGCCCCCTCCCTTCTCATGCCATTCCTCATTCTCATTAGAGTGCCCTTTCCCCTATTCTCCCGACATCATTCATCACATTTCTTCCTAATTTCCGAACTTTTGACTTGTCTGTCGTCTCATTCTCGGCTCCTTTTTTGTATATTTTGTTGACTTTTCTTCAAGCTTTTTTACATTTCCCACAACCCATCTTCTCTTTCATTCTGCGTTGACTGATCTCTGCATCGAGCAGGACACTACACTGTGCACTACTCAGGACACTACAAACACGCCTCGTACGCTACCTGATGTTATGTGCATTGGCCAGTACCCCTTTCCATTCATACCCTACCCGATCCCAGCAAGAGACTCTAGACATTCGTTATCTCATATCAACGACTGTTGTAGAGTTTCGTGGCTGTCATTGTATATAGCAGAGCATGTCAATATCAGGTGTCGGTCAGTTTTTACAATCGTCTTCAACCAATATTCATATCAATCGTTGACAAATACGCAAATACATTTTCCATTACAAGAAATATCAACTTCTCTGATCGATGTTTTATTTAGAATGTTAATGCAGATTGTCTGCGAATTTTTCGAGTCATATTTCGCATAAACTGGTAACCATGATCCAACTTAATACTATTATATCTAGTGTCAAATTATGCAAATTTCTTCAGAAACTAATTTGCATTGATCTTAACGGGCTTTTCATGTTCAACTTGACATTTCAAAGCTAAGTATTCATTTGATATATGCAAGAACAGCCAAGATAGATATCGTTCTTTCATAAGTGCTTGAATTGGTTTAACAAATTCGTTCCAATCTCACTATGGCACGGTAACCTAATAAAAAAATGGATTTGAAAACATGCCTCATATTAAGGCGCATTAAATCATTTGCATAAAACCACTTAGACAAAGCAAATACGACCACAGCCCGGAGCGCCGGCGGCAGTTGGAAAGCGGACGATCTTAGTACAGAAGTTGTTGGTTAAAAACTGGGGGTAGGGTAGGGAGGGGAAGCGAGGGGGGTACAGTAGTCATGGAGGGGTGACGTGTGGAGAGGTTGAAGGGGACGCTTCGAGCAGTACAGTCAAAAAGAAAAGGGATCTAATTAATGTGGGTCAACGAATTTAAATCATACGATCACAAAGTTTTATTCTAATTCTTTTATCCAGCATAAACAATTGTGCCACTTTCACTAGAATGACACCGTTCTCCCGCATTGTTAAAGTATGAAAGAAGGGCCATTTTAGCTCACCCCAACACTCACGGGATGACTTTTCTTGGAAATCTGAAATTAACCCTTGAACACTGCCCCTCATGTAATAGACGAAGGTTCATTAAGGGACCCGAATCCCTATCATAGACCTTTGATAAAGGCCCCTTTTATCTGCTGGAAGCACAAAGATTATCATTACAGTAATCAAGGACTTGAATGAACGGGGGACTGAAAGTTTGGGAATACAATTAACCCATCCTGAACAAACGTCTCCCGCAAGCGGCGCGTGTAAAATGCGCGCACTCGTCACGCGCTGCTGACGTCGTAATGATTGACATCTTGCAATGAAATTGACATCGTCACGGCTGTCGCTCGGTAGAGGAGCCCTACTGTGAGACCTTTGCCTGTTGTTGACAAGATTTGATAGGAAGTTTCTGTTGGGGGGATTTGCTACACGATTTCACTGTTAGTTGCATTCTGGGAAGTATTAATAATTCGTAACATAAGTTATAGAAAATATAAACTGCGACGAAAAATCGAATTATACAGATTTTGACAGACAGTGGGCTTTTTTGCATGAACAGAACACTTGAGATTTCATACAAATACTTAAAACAACATTTTATCAAAACATGCGAAATAATTTTTTTAGACACAGAAATTGTGAAATTGATAAGAGTTAAAGGTAATTCATTAGAAAAAACAAAAGACGATTCTGTATTTTCAGAGCAACAGTGTGCATTTGTCTCACAGGGAACAGTATGTCTAACTTATAAATAAATCCCATTATCAATTTGAATTTGTTGTAAGTAACCGGCAAGTGCCCGGCAGATAACATCCGGCAGCTAAAGTGAGTTATGTTTGTAGAGATACAAGATAATTTCAATCTCAAATAACAGTCGAGTGTGAAATATCAAATTTTTCAAATGCCTCCTAATGCCCACCCTCCAGTTTCCGACTGGGCATATCTTTAATGTTTACATGCCAGCTTTAATGTAAGATAGGGATAAATATGGATGCTAATTATCCCCGAGGTATGATATCGTCTTACGGATGGTACGTTCGGATTGGGGCTTGAGAGAAGTTGGGGAAAAGCTCGAGAATGGATATAAGTTGTTCATGGTTTGGCAATCTCTCCTGATGATTCGGTTTCTAAAAACAATTACATAACCTGTATAGAGCTGAATTTGTATTTAACTTATGTGTGTTTCAGAATTTATTTAGACATCTGTGATATACATCTGTCAGACATGTGAAAATCGTATGCAATGGAGACTTGGATGATGACAGCATAGGCGATGAAAATTAAACAAATCTATCCCTTACCACAAACATGCCAGTGCCTTATCGTGCCTCAAACATATATATATATATATATACCCTTTCCACACTCCTCATCCTAACAACAAAACGAAGGTTTGGCAACTGGAATTTTCTGTGATAAATACAACACAAGTGCCGAAATATCTCAACTGGTCCATGAAAGATTCTCAAAACTTTCCACGATAAAATACATTAGCATCTGGGCCTCCGTCGAGTCTTGACCTCTTCGTTTGGGGTACTGATACTCTGCCCGGGACAGATAAACACTGTTAAAAGTTCTATCCGGCTAACGCCGAGATAGTTAACGGCGTTAGGTCGCTCGACGCGTATTAATCTAAAAAAGCGGCTGCAGATAAAGCCTCTGTATTAATGATGTGAAAATGTTGAAAGGTTTGACGGGAGCTTATTAACTGATACAGGCGTGTAGATTTTTAGGGTCGGAACGAAAGGCCTCGATCTCACTTATTTACACTGTGTGGAATGTTTGAAGGGTCGATAGTTTCTGTAATGGAGCCATCAAGAAAGTCAACATGTGTCAGCATTGACATGTATACATGATTTATCGATGCTTTTGCGTAACTATAGTCACGCCAGAGTTACTTGTTAAAGTTAACGTTTAGGATAATCAAAGTTAGACTCTGAATCAGATGAGTCAAGGAACGCTAACATATTGCATATTTGGAACAGTGATGGGTTGAAAAAACAGTGTATTATTTGCGTCTTCTTTCAAGAACTCGTATGACAATGTGTTCTAAACATATGATTTTGTTCATTCCAGATGGCGAGACCAAAGAGGAAGAAATCGACGTTGAAGCGGATTTATCTCATGATCTAGGTCGTGACAAGCCAGTCTCAGACTCGAACCATAAATCTAAGTGTTCTGGTCTCTTTCCCGATGATGAATGTGTTTCCCCAGTTCCGAGTGTTGGGGAGGATTCACGCAGTCGCTTATCTCCCCCTCAGTCACGTGACTCAGACTCTTATACAAGTGACGGACTCAACCAATCAGACTGCGAGCATGATTCACAGCAGAAACCAAAAATTTGGTCTGTGACAGACTTTTTGCACACCACGTCATCAAAAGCTGTGCCCACGTCACCAAAATCATGTGAGAAAAGTGACTCTGTGAGTGGTTCAAGGACAGGGAATCTTTCAAACGGACATGATTTGCATACGGGTACCTCTTCGCACAGTCCCCTCTTTTCATCATACCCCAACCCAGCCGGGTACTCCAATCCCTCATCGTACCCATTCTCACTGCCTAGTCAAGGTTTGGGCAAGACATCGGTACGACCGTCCTTTGGGAGATTCAACCCTTACCCTACAGCTCGCCCGATCCCCGCAGACTCGGTTTTCTCAACCCCACGGGATTTTAGCATAGTGCGGGAGGGTGAGTGAAACAGACGTGACGTCACAGTGCCAATACATGTATATACAGTCTCCTTATTTGTGTTTTATTCTGTTTCAATAAATTGTTGAAATCCGTAAGCTAGTGAGTGTCTTTATTTGTAGATTATACTTTGATTTCGTGACACGGTTTTAGCACATTTCTTAGATGATAGAAACACGCAATAGATGCTACCTAGAAACACTGACAGATGTTCATTTCAACGGACAAACGTTCTGTGAGTATTTATGTGATAACTAAATGTCACATATATTTATGTAATCATACATTTCGTCACAAATGTGGAGCGTATCCATGACAGCCATCAACAGTTGTAGTCCAATGATGACATGAAAACAACTTTGGGATGACATTAACAAATATAATCAATTTCTTTCAATCACCTAAGGAGTGCTCCTGTACTAACTGTAGCGTGTCACGCATAAGGATGACGTATCTGAGTAATGAGGGTCAGTTCTGTAAGTTTATGAGTTAAATTTCAAAAGTTGAATGTTCTCACCAGCAATAATTAACAGATATCGCGTGATAACTAGAAGAAACATAGCAAAAGTTAATATTTTAATCTCAATGTTTCTCAAAACATGACCGCTTTTGATCTCCCGAATATATTGATGTCAATCACGCACCAATAAATAATATCTCTATATTGAACTCGAACGAAAACAAAAGGTATACCAGACTTAAATATATGCAGAAAAATATATGTTGTTGCGATAGTTCAACTATATACTTGTACAATGCCAAAGCTTCCTGCACGGTGTGTTGACATTGTAATACATGTAGTTGGAACGGTCACACTGCAACTTGGCGTTTACTCTCTAAAGGCGCGTTCAACTTTATATAACAAGCATGGGGTGTCTCAATGCAGAGCTCACTTCACTGATACGGCAACGAAATAATCCACGCTATGAAAGGAAACTATATGGGGTCTACACTCTTCAAAACAGGATGACTTTTGACGTTCATAAACAAGCGACGATCACGTTCATGTACTCCGTATTGACGTCACTGCTGTTGTATAGAGAATACAGCGCACCTGAAATCCCTTTACAATCCGACAACACACAATCAATAAAGATTTCTGATAACGCGTGTCTGATATATTAGTAAATGCCAAAATGATTGTACATGTATATGTCATGTCTGTCTCGCAGTCACTGAACCACATTATTTTCCATGCAGTTTTACTCGTTACAATCGAAATTATATAAAAGCCGTAGTCAATTCCGGCCTGAAGGTCCGTTATTTCAAGCCAAACTCAGTACTTCACACTTAGACCCCCTTTTCACAAGCCCCTAACTTCCCCGCCCCAACCCACACGCTCGCACGCACGCGCACGCACACGCACACACAAACACATACGTATCTAGTAATAGTATAACAGTATCGAAATGTGAACTTCTCTTGCGCGATCATATTGCCACTCACTCTCATTCCACCTTGACGTAACATTAAGCTGGGTTTTTGGTCAACGGATGGATGTGCTGCTGATGGAGATCCCTCGATGTATCGGTGTGGTATGGAGGTGAATGACGTGGGTCAGTGCGTACTGGTCAGTGCATCCATAGGGTGTACTGTATACAAACTGTGTAGGTAGGAATTACTTCCCTTTATCAACTCAGCACCACACGTGAATAACATTTTTGAGAAGCATTCAGAACCATCTTGAGTTGAATCATTGTCATCCTTACTTAGATCGACATTGTTCCTACCCAAGAAATCCTATGTCCGCGCTGTAACAGAAGAAAATGTCAGTGTTGACATTAATAATTTGCGACCCGTGAAGGTCCCGGGGTAGAATAGGCCTAAACTCACTCACTCACTCATTAATAATTTGCATCTTGTTTTCATATGCGATAATATGGTTATGAAATTTAAGACAAATTCAAATACTTTGTAAGCAATAAAATCTAGGGAATCAACTCTTTAATCACACATTTGGGACTATTTTGTTTCGGAATCGTTTACAATGTCTAAGAGTGGATCGCCTGCGATTTACCACAGGAACTGACCCCGGAAGTCTGGCTCTTGAACCAGGGTATCTTGGGACCTGAACCAAACGGCAACAATATCATTTGACTCCAGACAAACTGGCGGTCCCACCAAAATCAACTCTGCTGCCCTCCCAAGGGGCCTGTGTTGATTCAGATGCTAGTCAGTAACACCTCACTTTACTAATCTGTTTACACGACCCACTAGTGTACACCGTATTGATACTGTACACTTTGTACTTGCAGCCAAGGTCGTTTATAACAGTATTTCGGTTAGATCAGGGCCAGTTTCTAGGTTTGTCAGTACCATATCCATACCCTCGAACACCCGGTGTCTTCACTGATTTTCAGCGATCCATTTGAATGGTGTTCTTTTTTGCTATATTCCATCTGTGGTAAATAGTTAGGACTGCAAGGTATTAACAGTACACCGGTATACCGCAATGCGATTTTCAAACGACACATTACAATATTGTTTTTCTGAGAACCGGTGTATTTGGTAAAGAACATATATGAAGTTTTGTGATTATCTTTATTTCCATGATGACTTTGCTTTACATCGTTGTTGAATGACAAAACGGCATACCGTAAGTCTATAAATTTATAAATTGAAAAATTGAAAATTGAATCCCTGACTATGCAATCAGGTTAGATTTCGCTGTTAGCTAAACCATAAGATGTATGGTTAGGGACTTATAATGTGCAAAACTGGATCGACATGTACAATTAGTGTCAGCTTTTGTCAAATACCTAAATTCCAAATTATCGCAATACGAGTACCAGAACTGTAATATATCGCCATGCAGTTTAGTTTGCTTGATAACAGCCTTATCTAAGTCGTGCATCAAGGTTCCTGCATCATTGAAGTTTCCGCATTCCAAACTGACACGCCAAAATGTCACTGCAATACGTTTCAAAACGGCATTGAACCAAACTCGCTCACAACCAGCTGCCGATGTGACGTTGACTCACTCACTCACTCACTCACTCACTCACTCACTCACTCACTCACTCACTCACTCACTCACTCACTCACTCACTCACTCACTCACTCACTCACTCACTCACTCACTCACTCACTCACTCACTCACTCACTCACTCACTCACTCACTCACAGGACGAATCTGAACTACCGGGCAAAGACAAAAGCCCTGTTATGATTGAAAGTGAAACCAACAGCAATGGGTTTTCGATAGAGATGCATCTATTACGAGTATAACATGTGGGTTTGATCCTGAGCCTGGGCTGTTTCCGACTTGTGTCATTATACATTAGGTGAAACCCAGTTATCACGCCTGTACTATTTCCCCGACAGTTTATGTTGACATAGCATGGAAGTAATGGATGAAGGTTTTGGATTGTACTTGCTGTTCACAGGTTTAAATTAAAGCAGGAATTCTGTAAAGTTACAGGTAGACTAAAGTAGGATGTGTGACTTCATTGCACCATGCTTCGGGGTCTAATCAACAACACAAGGAAGTCAACTATTGTCATAATACACTTAAAAGATTAAAGTAATCGACACACCTTGCATTATACTACAACGCCAAAATGATACTCGTTTGTTTGATCAGCATGGCTTTCCATACTTCTAGTATCTTGTCACCCCAGCAACAGGATTCCTGTAAATATGAAGGTGAATATGAAGACATTTCTATCATACACGTATCATTCTTCTCTGAGCAATATCTGTACAAATAGGCAAGTTATTTTAGTACAAAATGTAAATCAGTGAATGAGACAGATAATTCAGACATTCTACTTCAAATGAGATCAAATAATCTTAGTTTTGAATAGAAACAAAAAGGAGTAATATTACTTGCAAATTATTCTTAAAATGGGGTGTCAGCCTTGTCTCATTACTGTTGTTCATAAGTGTATTCACATGGTTATGATTGGGATTATATGATTATTAGTGATTATTAATTATCAGTGGACACTGACACTCATCCTAAAACATTCGTTAGGATACGCACATGCATTTCATCTAGGTAAGTTTGTAATGCATGTATATATTACACTGGGGAAAATATGATTTATAAAACATTTCTAGTAACACTTTTAACAATAAATCTCACCTGAGCATTATGGTTTTAAAAACATGATATATTTTTCAAAACGCAATGACTGAATGCCACCGTTATGCTATCTGGAAGGTCATAGAGTAAAACCTGTTGTGTCGGGGCAAATATATTACAGTCAACCTGCTTATGGCACCTACTATTTGTTAATCTGGAACTAGAAGGTTTTGCCTGGCGATTTCACAGGGAACTGTTACGCGGAGTTTTCTTTGAGGCATCATTACATAATCAGAAGATGCTGAAATACAACTGAATTGGTTATTACAAGGTATTTCGTACTTAACAATGGTTGTAATACATCACCTATTTGCCTTGGACGAATTAACAATAATCATATCATGAACATAGAATACGTGTTTTCATATGATCAAAACATGCTGTTAAATTATAAGGATGTTTATCCTTGATACATCAACATTTCATCAAAAACACCTGTAATTATGATCCTGAAATAATGCTGGTGCGATTGAATTCTACCTTTCTGTCTCAAAGGGCCCATTTTAAGTAATCAACAAGAAAAAAACTTGTTAAAGAAATGAGCATCTGCAAAATATTGCTAATAGTTTATTGGGTGATATGGTAACACGGCGAATTCGTCACGCCTAATTCCTAGTTTCGAGCGTCCATGTATGTACATTGTTCGAGCCAGCTTCAGTCTCTCCGCGTGACATTGTTTTAAAATTGTTAAAAACGGCGTAAAACCATACCCACTCACTCACATATAGTTTAAAACAGGCATGGCAATTTTTGATTGCCATCTACACACTGCAATAAACATGAATGAATGCCACATCTCACATTAGGGCGTCGACTTTTGACAGCTATTGATTAGATGACAAGCAGTGTGTTAACAAACAGAATAACAATTTTCATATTAGCTTTATTACATATAATATGCCGTGTCCTAGCTTGAGACGTCACAACTAGGAGTTACTTTTGTTAACCGACAAGATTGTATAAACAGCTTGCTGATGTGAAAAAGACAAAAAAAAAGAAAAAAAATTCTCTAAACATTTCTACACAAAAGTTTCGTTAAAGGCGCTCATGTTCTATAGACGGTAAATCGATGTCTTTCAATCCAGCGCCTGGACGATGTAGTGTGTTGAAAGGAGACCTGTTGTCTGAAATATCCCTGTTGTTGCCCCATTAAATCATTTGTTTAAGAGTTGCAACTGAGACGGAAAACACTACATTGTTTGCCACACAAAGACTGATTTTATTGTCAAGAAGAGCGCTTCGCCGTCAGTCCTAATTGTTGAAGGCGAAATATGAATAAATTTCCAGCGAAACACATGCTTCGTCTCTATTATCCCATTTCCAATCAAAATACATCGATTTCTCATTCGAAAACGTTTATTGCAATTTGATGTGGGGTTGTCATCAATTTTCAATTTGGCGACGATGAAATTTCTTAGGGCAATGCAAATGTTAACCCTTCCTTATAATAAGTGACGAATGTAACTTGACGTATAACAAATGTCCTTGCACTTCACTGAGAAATAGATTTCCATCACTTGAAATGGACACCATTTGCAACATCTTGAGCTTGTTTGTTTCATCATTATATGTGACAAGTCCATATCGATAACACCTTGGTAGAAATCCATATGTTGTATATTTCACTGGCAATGCTCAGGTACTGTGAGAGTCTTGTGAGTCTATGCAAAGAATGAAACAGCTATCACATAACACATTCTAATTTCCAGTGCTACGTTTAACTGAAAATAGTTTGAAATATATCATCACCCTCACTTGACAGGTCAGTGTAAATTAAGTTAACTTCAAATTGATTTCAATATCGAAACAATTTAAATATATGTAGCCTTTGAATATCCAATAATTCAAACATTCTTTTTTCCAGTATTTTGAAATACATATTCTAAGAAGATCAGTCCTTAACAAAGGTTATATTTCGTAGGAATAGGTACATTTGTTATACAATAAAGAACAGTTGTAAAGTGTAGTCTGAATAAATTCATAATTATTTGAAAATGCTGTGAAATGTCTAGTAAAATCTGAAAATGATTTGTGATACTTTTCGTCTAATGCAAATTCATTATATTATTAGATGTAAGGTGAGGTAGTGGTAAAATGCCCTACAGAATATTTTAGTAGTTTATACTTTGCTCTTTTATACGTTTAAACAAACTACCTTTAATAATGATTTCAGCCTAGGCAATTTTGCATTTATAGTTCCAGATGAGACGACATGTTGCAAGGACAGTTGTCGGCTTCAGGTCTAACTAATTTGAACCCACATATCAATTTATGCACGCTAGAAACTAAGGGAACAATTCTTTATTTTGTTGATTTAAAAATATGTTGGCAAGCATGTGTCGCCAGTGGGGCTTGAACCCGCATATTATGAGGACACATAACTGACCTTTGTAATAGCAGACATTTTGTATGGCGACACATGACAGGACGGTGTATATAAAATTCACTTAGATATTTGCCTGATCCTTAAATAATAATGTTATATTATGTTTTGCTATATTATTCCTATAAAAATTATAACGAATCATTAAACACAGATGCAATATTCCTATTACTAACCTGAGTTAATTTATATAATTGACAACATGGACCATTAAATCTTAAACATTGAAATCGAATTCAAGTTGAATTTTACGTAAACATACCATTTAATTATTTATTGTTTGTTATCATAATGTCAGATGCACGTAGTCAGTTGTGATGCCTGGGTGTTATACATTGTTGAATATATTTTTGTGAAAAGTTAATCGTCTCCTTATACGAACGGTGAACTGTCAATGCAGCCAGGACGGATAACAGCATATAAAGAAATGATCAATACAGCCATCAACACCATCCTCATCACTAACATACCAACATAATTATTTTTTGTCTGACTTCAATTCATCATTTTTGCATAAATCTGCGAAAAACGTAGCCATGTTATGCACACATGGTCCGGAAAGGATAATCGGAAAATTAAAAAGTGAACAAATCGGAAAGAACTCCTTTTATGAATTTCGTTCGGGATCATTGCATGGGACCGGAAGTTCCGCGTTCACCATCATTAATTAACCGAGAGAGGCTAGAGTTTGATCTAATCATATTCATCCCTTTATACGTGAGCATGACCCGGATATGAAATTAGGAATGCATTCCCTTTTCTTGTACAATATTCTCTGAAAACATGAAAGTCTTTTTCTGACACCAACGGCTGTACGATTGAACAGGCGACCCAACAAAGGTTCAATAAAACCACTGTTGCTGGGCGTGTATGTTACACAGATGCTTGGGGGCTGGCGTTTTGAAAACATTTCACCCTGTCCCAGCATGGCGATCCGGCCATCCAAAATGATTTCATCGGGAATATTGTACAGAGTTGCACTCATTTAATCGTTGCGACAATTCTAGCATAGCAGTAACAAAGCTAGCCCCAGAGATCAAAGTCAATAGGTCTCCCTTCGTTCATGTTTTTCAATAATCTTCCTTTTCTACAATTCGCGCTCACAATGCTTCTTTGGGATTAGCCCAATATGTTACAAAGTCACATTGGCAACTCGGGGCGGAGAGCCCCAACAAATGGTACGGGACGTTTGATGTCCTTGTAATAAGAACAAAATCTCCTAAGTCGAGCGGGGACTTTACACGCATTCTTCACAATTAAGCTGAGAATTTGGATTGGCCGATGCTCTCTGATTTCATACGCCGTACCAGACACCCCGGCCGTATGTACCCCCACACGAATAGCAGGTGGCTCGGGTAACCTGGGTGCATTGCCCCCCAGCTCTTTGTAGCGTTACCGTAAGAATAGATAAAATAAGAATAGAAAGCCGTATTAGTTTATTAATTTGGAAGTTCACATAACGTGAAAGGATGCAACTCTGTAACGAATATCTGGGACTTTAATTTCTGGACTGAATATCTGTGCTTTTATATCTGGGGTTAGTTTGAACCTATAGATAACGCAGGTATGTATCCTGTCATTTCACCATAGTGAAAACAAACACGCCGTTGAATTGAAAATGCTTTCAGTGCGATTCATTTCAAGTAACCTCTAAATTCGTATACGGTTGGTGAGGGTTTGCCAGCGGGTTGTTTAATTGCACGCAATCTGTTTAGATTGTATCTCCATTCTTAAAAATAAACAATTAAATTTTATCTTCGGCACATAATGTAAACCATGTAAAGAAACTTCTGTTGTCTTAAAAGAGGAAAGAAAACATGGTATTAAACAGATTTACGCTGACTTTACCAAGTCTTCAAACTTATTCATGGTTCAATTTTCTAGTTTAGTCATGATTTTAAGTTCGAAATATGATATTTCTTTAACAATTTAACTAAAATATAAATCAGAAAAATGTATACGCGACACTTGTTGACTTTGGCTACAATGACAAAATCATTTGATGATGCTATTTAGAAGCATTTTGGGCCTTAGGTTTGAAGCGTTATGGCGACTGTTTTCAGTTTTCAGTTTTATACTGCTTGCAGGTTTTTGGGATCACTCCAGTTTTAATGTGTATACTTTCTTTTGCTCGGCACTTTCTGTAAATAATTCTTACATTTCACCTGTGAAGGCGAATGTCTACATGGCAGAGAGTGTACAAAAAATCTAAGTCTATGTGCACTCTGCAACATGACTATTTAAATGTACCGTTTGCTTTTAATTATATTCCGGGTTTCGTCTTGAGGAAGAAGATTCGCTGTTCACAAGCCGTCAGTTGTATCCGTTCAAATTCCCGGGTAAATCTCCATGCCGTGTTTAACGACAAAAGTAGCATAACAAAGATGAAGTGTTCGTTTTCAATGGACATGAGTTGTATATAGCTTTGAATTAAATGTGGCTGTGAAAATATTCAAGGTTGTGATTAATTAACAGCTTGAGAAACATGATTCAATGTTTATACCATGAAAATGAAAGTTATGAAAGTATACCGCGTATTCAGTATATCCGAAAGTTATCCAAAGTATTTTAATATATAAACTAGCATTTGTTTTTGTGAAACATGTGAAAGATGTTCATATTAATATTTTTTCTCTTTTAGTATGTTGGTATATATGCACATGTTTCACCACGGAAATATTACTTTCGGATGACCCTTATATACTTATACGCTTATGACACCCATCTTTTGTTCCATGATACTCATGTGGTTGGTCAGTATTTTAATACTCGTACTAATTTGTGTCAACATGAGATATCATTAAGACCCGATAACAGTATTTGTGGTATTGACACTGAAGTTTGTCTATGGGTGATTGTGTGTTTCTGTATGTGCATGCGTGTATGTGTATACTGCTATTTTAAATGCCTTCAGCAATAATTCGATGGCGGTCTGTTATATTAGAGTTTCGACCAGACGATTCAGTGATGGGCATCATGTGCAAAATGATGTCATCGAGCAAGACCTCCCGAATCCCGGTAGTTGCTCTTTTTATCACATGCATGTTTTACACTCACTCACTCACTCACTCACTCACTCACTCACTCGTATGGATAGTACCAACAGTTCTGGTGATAGTCGGCGGTTTTGTGATGGGCCGAAAGATAGCCCAGATTTTATAGCGTGACCACGTCACTCCCAATCCCTGAGCTCAAGTCGTCAAATGGATAAATTTTGTAAAGCCATCAGTTATTCTGCTTGAATATGACTTAAACCGTAATCACTCACTCACGCGTAAATCCACATCACGTTACCTGTTATTTTTTGTAACATATGTACGTGACTGAGTGCACCTGTACCTGTCTGGTTCATGAAAGTGCATATGCAAAGAAATGTGCATCAATTCCACAGGGTCCTCTAATAATGGCCGATCTCTTTACCTCTGACCTGACATGTGTCAAACCGTCATAATACGTCTCCAAGAATATGTGAAAGTACACACGTCTGAGTAAAAGATGCATAATACATTAGTTACCGGTTATGATAACTGACGGGTAACATATAAAATGAAAGGTAGTTGCAGTCTTAATCTTTGGCTAGACGTAACGTTAAAGTAAGACACGTGCTGTTACTGTCGGCAACAATGGAGTGCTTGTTACATCACGGCGTGATTGATCATACATATTATCGCGAGGCAAGGGACAGGAGACGTGACGACATACGTGACACCCACCAGATACTCCGAACGTGACATCATATATTTCTCGAAAAAAAGGCCAACAAGTTAATGAGAATTTTGAAAAAAACCCAATAAAGCTGATGTGTCAGTATGTTTTAACACCTGGTAACACGGGTTAAGAAAAACAAATTAGTTCGCAGTATGGTTAATATCTCTCATTTCCTGGCATAAGTCAAGGGTGACAGTATGATAGCTCAAATGGATCAAGTCTTTCGCATTGGAAACAATTCGTATACGGCAGAGACAAGAGTTAACTCCCCTCGAGAGCTCTTTCGCAGGTGCGGTCCATTAATAAAAACAGCGATGGGCATGTGTTTCCCAAGTCCTGTTCCCACACTTGACTTCCAACCTGGTGTGATACTGACCGGGGTCAAGCGATTCCCTGACACTACATGATGACTTGATTGACCATCTACAACGTGACACTTGACACGAATGTCCTAACGCGGTCATTCCGTAACATCAACAGGAATCTGCTCGTCTTCTGACAAGTTGTTTAGTTTCGCAACATGGTGGGAGGGTATGTTCACAACGCTGTTGGCGCAACGTTGCAACTACATGTCCTCTGATTTCGCGATTACTACACTGCGCCCCTTCAGATATGAAGTCATATCTAAGTCAGATACCATTACAGGTGCATTGTTCGTGATTATATGTCATCTGGAAACTTAAGCATATAATTGCAGACTCAAGTTACCTGGTAAAAGTGACATTCAATATAATGACTCAACGCAAATGTGTCAGTCCAACTGATATTGCGTAGATAAGGAAAGAACCGTGGCAGGCGAATCTCTCTCTCACTCTCTCCCCCCCCCCCCCCCCCCCCTCAGTATGGCGACTGAACTTTGGTTTCAGGCAATCTTATTTTAAGAGTTATAATGACATTAATGCTCTCAAAATAGTTTTAAACATGTGTGATGACCATTTTCACTGTAAAATGTATTTTCCTGTTTTCCAGATTCTGATGTGTCGGATGCTTTGAACCTGTCTCTATGATAACACCTTACAGATTATATCAGCATAAATTAACGCATATAGATTTGAAAATTTTATATTAGGAATTATTTCTTTTGAAATAATTGTCGATATGTATTATTCATATGTTATCAACAAGAAAGGTATAGGGTATTGTTTTATAAACCAAAAAAATGAGTGTAGGACACACGTACATAAACGTAATCGTGGGAATAAAAAGAGTCCGTATAGTAATTTTTGTTTGTTTTCAGTGTTATTAAATACACTCTGTCAAGGAACATTGAAAGATACCGTTTTGGTGGTTAGCATAAGACACCGTAGCCCTGGCAGTATGTGATATTCAGACTAAGGACGTCGATGTCGAAAATAGACGCCCCAGGAACAATTGTCACCGATGCCGTGGCGACATAAGTTAACGTGCAGGTGTTTAGGCTCTTCGGTTTCTAGGGATGACGATTATGCAGTATCATGAATACTTGTAATAAAGGAAGCTTTCTTTGAAAGACGTTCATGTTGTTTTTAATCCACTTTTCACAGACCCGTGAAGATCCGGTGTAAAATTGATCTTCAGTAACTCATACTTGTCGTAAGATCCGACCAACATGACATGGTGGTCAGGCTGGCTGACTTGCTTGACACATATCGCATTCCAGTTGTGTAGATCCATGCTCATGCTGTTGGCCAGTCGGTTTTAGTGGGACCCAGGCTGTAGTTTTTACTGACCGCCGCCATACAACTGGAAAATTTGCTGAAACGGCGTAAAACTAAATTTAGACTACCCAATAACTACATTTATTTATTCCATATCACGTAATGTGAATCAAGGCTGATTAATGCTTTCTAACGAAGGTGTTTGAGAAAATAAACAAACAGCGGTGAATGAACGGTCAGGCAACGAGGTTTGCGAATCAAGAACGAGGCATCTCGAAGGTGTTGCATGACTGACCGTTTTGTTAGCGACTTTCATAACTGTAATAATTCTACGACATAAACATAAACGATGACCTCATAAACTTTGACCAGTATTAGTGTCATGACCAAGCGGGTCACGGTCAAGCTGCAGAAGGTGCGAAGTGACCCAGACCGGACGCACGTACTACTTTCGTAACTTTCGTTTATTTTTACGCCGCTTTAAGCAATATTTTAGCAATATCACGACAGGAGACATGAGAAATATGCTTCAGTCAACGTTGGAGTAACCTGTGAATTTGGATAGGATATAGTATGGATTTTGTCGTTTAACCCCACACTCAACAGTATCTGTGCTGTGCCACGGGGGTCTGGAGATAATTGAATCTGAACTAGACAACCTGATGAACGATATCATGAACATCGATCTACGATGACGACAGCTGGTAGTGCGACGTTGTATAGCAGATAGAGGGAGTAACCTTTCCAAAGTTTTGGCTGTTAAAGCAAACAAATCAAATCAACGCCTGCATCCTCCCATCCCCACCAACACACACTGACACACCTTGCTACCCACACTATCAGACAAACAGCAAGAATGAATGTACCATATATTAAAACAAATACACCATCAAAAAGACTTCATCTAATGAATGAGCGAATATGCTTTGCTATCCGTTTCCAGCTGGCATTGAAAGCTTTAAAGAAAATGTGAAATTTAGCATAAACTGACCAGACATGCAAGGGACCAGACATCAGTTTAACATCTTGTGAACAAAATACTCTTGTTGCAAAAAATATTACAAGGGTGTTTCCACTTGAGTTTAATGGCCTGACTGTTTAATTACTCGTGTATTTAACACCAAGTGCGTGTTTTGTTCATGCAAAGCAAGTGTGATAATTACACCGCAGGTGTAATAGGGTCTATGTTGATGGGGGCAACGTTGATGTCGGTGTGTGACATTTCTCTCTTTATGTATTTAACATGTAGCCTGACACTGGCACTTTCAAAGCATCTGCATGCTAACGCCAGTTTTCTTGATGGGTATGGGGAACATTTGTGTCTGTTGTTTTAATATTTCAGGCAATGGGTAATTGAAAGCGTCGACAGGTAAATCATAGTTATCCAGACTTTTTAGAAATATATGTTGAGAAACAGGTGTCACATATGGTTAGGCATGTTTAGTCGCGATATCACGAATGGAAGTCAGTGAGTGAACGAATTATGTTTGACGAACATTTATGGAAGTGTCCTAAGATCTGCTCAAGAAATATAAAAACCGTTGTAAACTATCTATGCCCTACTTTTGAGGGCCCATTTTAACAAACGTAAAACTTATATATATATCACCGTATTTCACTAACTTATAATGTCTCATGAGTGTTTGGTTGGGTTAGTGAGTGAATTCGTCTAATTCCGCTTTGAACACTGTTCTTGTTATATCGTGGCATGTCATCACTTTGGAAAACCTAACATCGCGGCAGATGCTTACAAACATACAGGTATAACCAGGGTGAGCTGAGATTTGCACCCCGTCCACAAGTTTATTTATAAAAATATTCGTAGTGTTAAAAGCGTGAGCTTAGTTTTAGGCCGCTTTGAGCAATATCCAAGTAATTATCAAGACAGGGGGCAAAAGGATATGGGCTTCCATCGTATCTACGTGGGGAATCGAATCCGGTTCTTTGGCATGACGAGCGAACGTTGTAATCACTAGGCTACCCCACCAAACAATCATCCGAGTGAGTGAGTGAGTGAGTGAGTGAGAAACAGTGCGATGCAGCAGCAGTTGAAGATCTCGGGTCTTCGGCGTGACGAACGAACATTCCAACACCAGGCTAAAAAGAAAACCGAAAGGTAGTTTCATGTTAAAGAATGTAAAAAGCGGGTGGTCTCGAAAGGGGTTGACTTTTCAGGGTATAAATGATTTGTTGGCTAGAGTTATGTCCCCTACTTCAAGGGATCCGTCTCGAGTTCAGATCACTAAACATAGCACCGATTACAATTTTGGGTTTATCTGAGCTTTGACGTCTCTGTCTTCATCTGCATGGTAGACGTCGACGTTCAAGGCCTTCCTCGCCAATGAGGGGACACTGCACCTTCACTTCCGGTGTCACGTATCGCCAGTTACTGCGCGCCAACATGTTTTAACACCTTGGGATTAGTGTCAAAAACACATTTTTGTCAGGGAGTGAGGTACTGCCTCATTAAAGTGTTTCGTGAAAAGATTCATGTCTTATTTGGAAACCTTTCCGTTGGCATAACAATAATATAAAATGATAAAATACATATCCTTTACAGATGTAAATTGCATTCACGAGCACTGCCGGCAATAAATGGACGTTAATGGGATAATTATGCTGTTACATGCGCATAAAATCTCATTCGTACATGTTTGCCTGTTACGTTTGGAAGTTTAAATGTAATAGAATCTTTTTCAGTCTCTGTCTCTTGGGGAATCAAACACAGGTCCGTGGCGTTACGGGCGAACGCTTTAACCACTATGCTACCTCATCATATCTTTCTGGTAAGACATTTGACCCACACACATGAAACGTGTCGATTCCTCTTTAGCGATGGATTCCAAAGCCCCATAAAATCCCGCACAAAGAGAGCTACAGTGGGTCTAATACAGACACGTTGCAACTGAACCAAACATCACTATTTAACAATGGTATTCAAAATATCAAAGGACTTGATATCAAGTTGATATCATATGAATTCTCAGAAGCTCAAAGGATTTCCTTTAGTTTTTGACAATGTCAGAAATGGACGGAGTTCAGTAAAAAGCATTTGATTTTCAATGCTTACTATAAAAAAGGTAAACTTCAGACCATGATTCATGGGTTTTTTTTTGGTAATATACGTGAGAATAGATATAGTTACGCATCTACCTTGAAAGGTTAGGCTAATTTCTAAAAAACATAAATCATATGTCATCTGAAGTTTACTGAGAATAGGATATGTGTAATCCTGGACTTACGTCTTTATTGACAACAACCTCGTAACAATTATGCTGAAACATTTAGACCAGAAACTGGCTTCTCCGTCGGCACCAGATATTCACGAATACGACTCAGAATCTCTGGTCGGGCTGGCAAAATCAAAACAAGGCTTAGCTTAAGTTTCCGTTATAGCAGTGATCTATAATCATTCATTAACAATCACATAACCAATTCCTTTTACGTGACAAAAATGCCGAATTTCGGAATTTCAAGTGTATGAGTGAGTTTGTTGGCAAAACTGACTTTTGAACTAGATGTTTTGAGCCTTGGTGTGAACATATATACAATAGCTTTGTTTAAACCTTGCTCTTGTTCAAGTATACTGAGGGAAACAAATAAGGGATCACATGAAAGAACAAGTGTTCCTAGCTATTTTTCTAGGGTTCTGGATGCTATGTGATATAAAGCTTGTGAAGAAGTCTTGGAAAAAGATAAATGAGCACTTGTCCTTTCATGTGATCCCATTTTTTTCCCGCAGTATATGTTAGAATGGAGAAGGCCAGTGCAAATACCTAGTCTTGACTAGCTTCATACACTAATTCCGGAAAACCTAGCTGTGAAAATTATAAGAATGGGTTACATACTCTCAGTGGTGACACCAGGTTTTCGCATAAAAAATATAACAAAATGATAAATTTAAAACAAACAAACAAAACAAACATAAACACACTTGTTTTCTCTTAAATCGATATTGTCTTCAGGGTATATATGTAAAGAGGCACTCCCTCCAGTTACATATTCTTCTAGATAATAACTCTTCCCATGTTTATCTGTATGTCTCCAAGACACAATTATCAGACGAATTAGGTACACGGACTTGTCCTGCCCTGCCATTTATCTTCCGCCTCTGATGATGAACATCGAGGTATCCAAGTCGTTAGTCTTCGGCAATGTACATGTGTAGATTTCATGTACCGTTGTCAGTTACACGTGTGTGTATTCCACTCAGCTGTGGTGAAGGACGACGACCGAAAAGGAATAAAGGAGGACCACCTGTTCTCTGATTTGGAATACAGTGTTAACACATCCTTTTGGCAGTCACGTGATACACCGTGAACATATGCCATAGTTATGTATGTGTAATGATTTGAAACATTTGACACACTGTCTGTAATGAATAATTAGTTTCACACGTGAAGGGCATTTCAAATTTTAAAACATTAATTACCAAAACGATATTCTACGTAATTCGTCAGTTTGACTTCTCAAACACATGGTAGCATCAGTTTACTTTCTTTGTAACACCACAGCCAGCAGTATTCCAGATATATGGTGGCGGTCTGTTGATATTCGAGTCTGGACCAGACAATTCAGTGATCAACAACGTGAGCATGGTGTGGTAACCAATTCATCGTGTCTGACCACCCAATCCTGTCAGTCGACTAGCATTGCCTGCTTCTGATCGGGGTGTCAGTATGCAGTATATGCTCATAGAAATTCAGGTTGGTACAACGGACTGACTTATATGTAATTATTTTATGATAAGGGTAAACATTTCACGTTATTTATATGTTATGAGCATCGCAGAACACACACGCTGCAACACATGCGTCTTCCACAGCACGAGCTACGTTGAAGCAGGGCCTGGCAGATCCCCCAAATCTGGTGTTTTCCACAAGAAAAGACTCAGAAATGGATTCGGTGTAGTTACACAAAGTAGCCTTGACGAATGCGTGTCACAGATAGCGCTTTCCGTTGCTCATGCCATAGATCAACTCATGTAGGTCCCGGGGTAGAATAGGCCTTCAGCAACCCATGTTTACCATAAAAGGCGACTATGATTGTCGAAAGAGGCGACTAACGGGATCGGGTGGTCAGGATCGCTGACTTGATTGACACATGTAATCGGTTCCCAGTTGATGCTCATGTTTTTGATCACTGGATTGTCTGACTCGATTATTTACAGACTGCCATCATATAGCTGGAATATTGTTGAGCGCGACGAAAAACTAAACTCACTCTCAATCACTTGTACTATAGATCAGCGATCTGATTCCATATTTACAGCTCTTGTAGAGTAACGCTTTGTCTATGAATGGACATACGTCCGAAACAAATTATCCATTTAAACTGGAAAGGAACCCCAGTGAGATGGAAGATTCGGAATCTGGGGAAATCCAGACTTGCTTTATTTAGAAATGTGGAACTCCTGAAAGGGCGGGGAGACTGGGAAATAATACGGTTCAGGGACTGTGAAAACGACTAAGCGTAGCATCGCACAAAACAACATGTGATAATTCAATAATTAGTTGTAGTGGGTGCGCGTACGACGTCATTGATGACGTCAACATGACAAAGCTTCTTCCCTGAGTAGACACTTGATATGAAATTTGCGACAGTAAGTCTCATCTGTCCACTAAAACATAACATGGCGTCTGAAGAACAGGCATGTAAGTATCACTTTTCCTGAAATGGACACATGAAATGAGTGCAAAGCTTGACTTGTTCACTTTATGAATCAACGGTGACATGTATTCTATCAAGCGACGCGCCAGTTGGCTGAATAAAGTGCACTGATGGCTGAATCATAGCCATGTTTCAAGAATAACGGAAGTTGACATCAAAACTTAATGGATGATTCACAAACGAATGCTTATGATGCAATGAGACTCTTCTTTTTTGTCTTTCTTATAAGTATTTTTTTCAGTTTCATTTAAATACCCGAGTCAAAAAGTTTACTTTTACAACGCTTTTAGCAATGTTCCAGCAATATCATTGCGGGGGAAACCAGAAATGGGCTTCACACATTGTACCCATGCGGGATCGAACCAGGGTCAACGATGTGACAAGCAAACGGCTAACCACTGGGCTATCTCGCTGATCCATTGACTGAGTGGGAAACAATACGTTGTTGGCTGTCTTGCAAGCGTCGTCGTCGTCGTCGTAGTAGTAGTTGTAGTAGTAGTGGTGGTGGTGGTGGTGGTGGTTGTAGTCGCAGCAGCAGTTGACGCAACTGAAGCAACTGCTGTCAACTCAGAAAGAAGCCGTTGTAGCAGAACCAGCAGCATTAGGAGCGTACGGTGTGACAGAAACAACAGTAGCCTCATCTGGAATAGCTACATGAAAAGGCCTAGTCCCAAGAACAAAAGCAACTGTAAAAAAGTAACGTTAGCAGCATTGGCAACGGACGCAATACAAGTAATATTTATAGGAGTAACAGAAGTAGTAACAGAAGCAACAATTCTAGTGACAGTAGCGAAGGAGCAACAGTAGTAGCAGTAGTTGCACCGGAAGTAGTTGTAGTAGCAGCAACAACAGTAGCAAACAACAGTCACATAAATGAGCAACAACAGCGGTAGTAACAATAGCGTAGAAACAGCGTTGGTAGTATCAGAGGAGGTTGTAGCAGTAACATCAGAAGCAGTTGTTATGGAAACAACAGTTGTAGCAGCGGAAGTTTGTAGGATGATCCGCAGTGAGTGAGTGAGTGAGTGACTTAGTGAGTTTAGTTTAGTTTTACGCCAGACTCAGCAATGTTCTAGCTATATGGTCTGTACATAATTGAGTCTGGATCAGACAATCCAGTGATCAATAGAATGAGCATCGATGATCCACAGTAGCAGTAGTGGTAAGAACAATATCTTCAACTGGACAAGATGGTTACAAATGCCTAAAAATGTCTGAAGAAAGCAGGATGGGGTTCCACTCGTCCCGCTACACAACAGCAGTACCGTTCCGTGGTGTAGTGGTCAGGGCGTCCGCCCGGTGAGCGGAAGGTCGCGGGGTTTGATCCCCTCTCTGCGTCATATCAAAAGACGTAAAAATACGGTACTTGTTGGTCCCGCTTGGCATTACATTGTATTGGGTACAACAGGGATTGGTCGGCTTTTGGTCAGTATAATGTGTCTGACTGAGGTATTCATGCGCAACTGCGACAGGGTATGTCAGTGAGATGGCATTATAAAACCAGCTTAAGTCTGGGCTAGGACAAGTAGCCACACACACACGCATGCGCGTCATCATATCAACGAAATAATCTTAATTACGACGTTAAACCCCATTTCGCTTCACATCACCTCACCCCACCCAACAGCAGTTACCTCCCTTGTGTTTTTGTAAATTATAAAAAAAAACCAAAGCATTGAAGATCATCTGTTCGTACTGCAACGTAAAGGTCACAAACTCCCTTGCATGTCATGTCATGCAAGCATTCCTTCAGGATTGGCATGGATGAATATCATCAGAGTTTATTGATGATGTAAAATGCAACTTATTCCATTACAGCTTTGGCATACATGTCCGTTCTGGTAGCGATCACTCTCGTAGAAGTTTAATTGAATTAATAGCTACTGAAACAGAAAACGAAACATTTGTTTCATAAGAATTACCCCTCTCCAAACATGCGCGCACATGCGCCGAGACACTCCACGAACAAAGACTGAACTGCGTGACAAATCACGGAGCGGAAGCTTCTTATGCGAAGTAGTGCGCAGTTCTCCCGTATTTCAAACGCCGGTCCTTGATTCACAAGAGCTCTTGGGGACAGGTTTCAGTATTATACGTTGAATTAATGTATCGTAAAATCTCGGCGATTATCGGTTTGCCACGAAAACAGGAAGCAACAGAAGAACTCTATTCAAGGACAATAACTCCTCTGACTTAACGCTCTTGTGTGTATCGACCGTGAAGCGATTGTGGCAAAGAGACCTCTTTACTAATGAGCTCAACGCAGCATCCGTTAATCACATATAGCACTAGAGAAGCGCTTGTCTCCAAAGCAGAGGAAATTGAGGCCTATTACCTTTTTATTCGATAAAAGCATGGAACCTACAACGCGCCTTAATCAAAACAGAATCAAAGATAATTTGTAAGAGCGCTTTTACATATGTTCATTACCTCTGAAATTTGATTGTTAAATCGATAAAAACACATTAAAACCCCGAGACAAATGTAGAGCGAAATAGAGCAAGGTTGTAAAAGGCCCACTACTGACAGGCAATAACCGGTGATTTGCGAATTACTGTACTCGGTGAATTCGATCCGGGTAGCGCGGATCTTTATACCGTGATTGACGTCAGGTGATCCGGTGAATGTATTTGACATGTGACGCTGTTGGGAGCTGGTGTTATCGGGAGTTTACAAGGCTCACAACATCACCCGAGTCCCATATTTCTCTGTAGTAATAAATCACTCCATCTGATTTTTCATATTCTAGATCAATAATAAATGCTGTGTACCCTTTTCCCCAGACATAATTATAGATCAATGAAATTAATATTGACGCTTGTGAAGAGCCGGTATTGAATAACATTACTAGTAGCTTGATTTGTTGTGTATGGTAACAAAAGGGCTGAGGGGCCATTTCTAGGAATATTAATTTATTCACTGTTACGTTTCTAGCGATTGTTGCCCTGATAAATGGCCAGACACGAAGCCTTTCTGTCTAGACACTTTTAGACGGATAGACGAAGATGCCATTTTCTTGACAGAAGTTGAATGATAAAAAAATGGTGTTGTTTCTTCATATCTACCTTATGATGATCATATGCGAAACTGTAGAGCAAAAGAAGGTATACATACGTGATTGTTGATGTGTTAAAATGAAACAAAAAAATATTGTTATTTGATGGCGATAAGTCTCATATAAGGTATCATAGCTGCGTTTTGAGCCTTGATCTTGCAGTGTTTCTACAACAGGTTTAAGAATGCTTACATTTGAAGTTTCAAGTTACGTTTCAAGTGAATACTTACCATTGTCCGGCACTGTACTTTTTGCTACAAACATGGGGTGTCTACATCGGTCACGTCAGACAGGATACCGGTAAGCATAACCTGCTCTTGACAAGTTTTTTTTTATTTCATCAGTTAGAACTTACAGTAGTCCCCAGTAGTGTAACCATGACAATATCCCGCTCATATGACCCCCTGAACCATTTACTGCCATTCACGAGCCGCCCAATCAACGTATACTGAATATCGAAACGCTCACTTCACCTTCGAAACCGACCAAAGTATTTTATTATTATAGAATTATGAGATACGATACACTGGCTTAACGACCACCTGTTTCTAAAAACAATTATTTTGCAATAACGACGGTACTACAATCGTCACTGTAACGGGCTCGACTTTCGCCGCAACTGACCTCTTGTCAACCTATGGTCAACATTATCAACTCTCATCAAGCGAATATAGAACGTGCACTCATAATAACGGTTTTACCCAAGAGGCACCATTACGTCTACGCTTACGCTTAGTGTCTGAATTTCAGTCATTTCGTGAAATGACGAAGAGGGTCAGCCAGTTCGCGTAACAATTTAATATACTTCAGTCAGTTCATGAACTTTCGCTTAAGAACTGAGTGTACAAAAGTGGATGTCAGTGTCAAAGCTTCAGCTTGGTTTTGGAGCATCTACATCTGTTTCTTTGATACTTATTGTGTCCAGTGCAACCACAGACCCCTGTCCACCACAATATAGATGAAATGAAATTTTATGAAATGACTGAAGTATACTGATTGAAGTTACACCAAACGCGAAATGGCTGACCCTCTTGTTTGTGAGTGAGTGAGTGAGTTTAGTTTTACGCCACACTCAGCAATATTCCACCTGTAAATAATCGAGTCTGGACCAGACAGTCAAGTGATCAACAACATGAGCATCGATCTGCGCAATTAGGAACCGATGACATTTGTCAACCAAGTCAGCGAGCCTGACCACCCGATCCCGTTAGTCGCTTCGTACGCCTTTTATGGCAAGCATGGATTGCTGAAGGCCTATTCTACCTCGGGACCTTTGCGGGTCGATTTCACACTCTGACATTAACACGCACGCACGCTCGCACGCACGCACGCACGCACGCACACAGACATATATATATATATATATATATATATATATATATATATATATATATATATATATATATATATAACACATACAGATAAAGCTCATTTAAACTGAAAAGAAGAGCAGTGATTCATAATTCGGATAATTCTAGACCTCCTTCATTTAGAGCTTTCACCAGCATTGTATGGGAGGGCAAGGTGGAAGGAAAACTAATATGTTTCGAGTACTGTCAGGCAGACTAGATTACGTCACAATATGACGTAAAAGTAAAAGTGGAAAGAAACGTTACCCTCCTACCTTTATCATTTACTGAAAACCTATCACAGATATGTTAAAGGGCCTTAAAGCTGTATGCAAATCTCGAAAAATATTTCTCCAGAGCTTTCAATTTTTAAGAGATATGCATCCTTTTCAGAAGAATTAAATTGTCCTATTTTCGACCATGCCAAAGCAAACGAAACTGTGATTTAGATGTTCAAAAGAAAGGTTAAATGAAAATTCTGCTTTGAGACAAAGATAAGACGTTTACCATTACCATTTTTCAACTATTATGGAATGTATAAAATTGTTAAAGAATCATTCGTATGATGTTGTGCTGATTTGTATTAGTGAAAACAAGTAAAATGTATCTTTGATATTGTGGAAAATGTGTTAGGAACATCTAAAACTATCTTTGTTAATATTTTCCTTGCAAAGTAACATTTTCCCCAATTTCTGTTTAAACACAGCAATATCAATTGCCAAAACGTAGCAATATTCAAGCAGCATTTGCATCCATTTCAAGAATAGAAATCTGAGGTATAAAGAGAGACTAGAATTCATGATATGATACACACGTACGAGAAATATGCTACGATTAACAGCTGAAGATAGAGAAAGAGCCACTGAGGTGATGCAGATGGGGTCGACATACAATGTTGCTGCCAACGCCCCCGGATGCCACCGTATCAGGGCTTTACGACTTATTTAGCACTACAAGGGAGACTGACGTCACCTTACAGAAACCGACCAAGATGCGGACGTTCGCGCCTCACAGCGATAGCTGAAGATAGGTACTTTCGGTGAGTATGATTCCTTTAGGCGCTTGGTGAATATAACACATACACATTGTCAGCAGAGCTCATTTCTCTAATACGTCATGATAAACTAATGAAGTATAAATGTACCAACTTCTAATCTTAAATACTGACTTGTTTAACAATCGGAATGTTCAATATGCACTTTACAACTGGAGCCATTGCTCCAAAACATTAACAACGACTTATGACAGTACTAGCGATATCATGTCATTGCTTTCGAAACTGTGCCCAACACACAAGCGTGCCATAGATTTACTGGATGATAGAGCGGTGTAAGGTGGCGAGATCGCCGAGGCCCCAAACACGACGGACGAGGCTGTAAAGGCCGTCACGACGGGACGAATGGGGATGTTTTTATTTGTGATGGTCCCCTCAGGCTCGGTGTGATAGATGCGGTAATAAAGCCAGGTAATTACTGCTCTCCAGAAGATAACTAATTAAACATGGCATCAAGACTCTGGCATTTATGATATACGAGGAGGTATGTACACACACAAATGCACACAGCTGGTAGCAAGACTAGGAAACGGATTTCATCCGTCGAGGAGGTTTTTTCAGTGTTTGAACTGAGCATTTCGTGCCTCTTTGATCTGAATGTAAATGTCTTAAAATTTGGGTTCAGCGTTAGTTTTATAATCAGTATTTGTAATAGAAGCGGATGATGAGTCGGCCATGATGCTGGAACGTGTGTCTACTGGGCATATTTCTGTTACTATCACTCTCTACTGTTGCTGATGCTTGCTGCTGGCTACTGTTCCTGCTACTGTCTGGAAACTACTGTTCTTACCACTAGCTACTGACTGCTACTCCTATACTCCTGGCTAGGGCAACTGTTCCTGCTACTGTCTAGAAACTAATATTCTTACCACTAGCTACTGACTGCTGTTCCTATTATTGACAACTTGCTACTGTTCCAGCTACTTACTACCGACCACTATTTCTCTACTACTGGCTGCTGGCAACTGCTCCTGCTACTGTCCAGAAACAAATATTCTTACCACTTGCTACTGACTACTTTCTACTGTTGCTACTACGGACAGTTGTTTATTATTGCTGCTACTAGCAACTGATTATTGTTTCTACTACGAGGTGCTGGCTCCTATAATTACATGATTGTAATTAATACTGTGCCGGCTACTGACCACTGTCCATGCTTCTGTCTACTGTTCCCCAGGAAAGTGTACTGTTCTGGCTTCTACCACAGGCTACTGACTACAGCTTCTACTACTGGCTACAGCTTCTACTACTGGCTACAGCTTCTACTACTGGCTACTGACTACTGCTTCTACTACTTATGTGTTTATGAATGACTATCAAATACCGATGCTATATGTTCGCACAAGCCTTGTCCTGTTCCATCCATGACATACCTGCAAAGTGAGTTAAGTTTTACACCGCCTTTAGCAATATTCCAGCAATATCACGGCGGGGGACACCAGAAAAAAATGGACTTCACTCCTTATGCCCATGCGGGGAATCGAATCCGGATCTTAGGCATGACGGGCGAATGCTTTAACTACTAGGCTACATAACAGTCTTGCACAGCTACAGACCCATACGACGGCAATTTCGTCATTAACTTGGCTGGTTTGTTCTCTTACGCGGCACTCAACAATATCCCAGCTATATGGCGGCGGTCTGTAAATGAGTAAGTCTGAACCATACAATACAGTGATCAGAATCACGAGCATCAGTCAACACAAGTGGGTTACGATGAGTCAACCAAGACAGCGAGCACGACCACCCGACGTATCCCGTTAGCATGGGGTACTGAAGACCAGTTCTAATCTGGATATTGACGGGTATTTACAAAATGAGATGTACATTAATGCATGAGACAACAGTTTCAACGTATTTCTGTACCAATTTGCAGACAAAATACTCAAGGAATTCTAGTCATGTAACCCCAGTCGTTAACAACACGAACGCAGTGAACGACATGGCCATTCATTAAACACATGCTATCAAGGTGTTAAAGAGAGACGTTGTTTTGGAGGCGGCATTATCAATTTGCCAGCGTGGCTTGAATGAGGTCACAGTGACATTCATACCAAGATATCATTTTTCACATTTTATGCCCATACATAAAATGTGCCTTACAAGATTAATTTTATGACATTTATATCGGCTTAAATCCTTGATTATCTCTCTGGATGAAGCATAGATTCATAGCCTATAACGATATGTCATTGTCACTGGAGACTCTTGTTTGTTACTACAAGGACAAACAAACCCATTGTATTAATTTCTCATAATCTGTTATTGTTTAAAATATTTCAGTATTTCTTCTGTCTATGATTATTACAGTACTTTCAACCTATTTTTTACATTTGGATAGTGGACGGTAGGTGTTTGAAATTATCAGTGTAAACTAGCTGTCAACTCGAATTTGTTTAAAGACGTACAAAGAGTGAGTGAATTTAGTTTTACGCCGCTCATAGCAATATTCCAGCAATATCACGGTGGGGGACACCAGAAAATGGGCTTCACACATTGACGTACAAAGATGATGGACGTCTTTGAGAGGCATTACAAAGCTGTTAAGTACAATACAGACAAATATTACGGTTAACAACTTCTTTTATTTCTTTAGTGCGACGTTTCGACTTTCCTGCTTGACAACGGTACATATATATGTATCGAAAGTCGCACTCACGAAATAAAAGGAACTTTCCTTAAGGTTACTCAAAATGGTCTTGTCACCAGTACCGGACTGTCATATGAGCAGTCTTAAAGAAAGACAACGGACGGGAAATATGGCTGTCCCAGTCAGTTTTATTCACGTCCACCAAAATGCTTTGTGTTTGTAATCCGAGTGTTATTGCTTAAATCAGTCTGTCACTTAACGGGACTGTGGGTTGGCCCAGTGGTCAAGCATTCTCTCATCACGTTGAAGTACTCGTTGTCATTCTTTTTTATGTTTGCAGCTCGTTTCTGGTGTCAGCGGTCGTATACCGTGCTGAGATACTGCTAAGAGCAGCCGGACATTAAAGTCCCTCCATCTCAGTGGATGAGGAAACGTTTCATGTGTTGCACATGGACACAGATCAGTTACAACCCCAAGACCAAGGGCGATGGTGAGAGAAATCCCACTGGTCCTCCACTAAAGATGATATCATTTTATTTTTATGTCAGACAAGCCATGAAGAGGTCACAATTTCGGTCGGCATATTCTGACTCTTGCGTAGCTTGCGTTACCTGTGAGCTGTCTTTTTGTGTCTGTAGTTAACATTTTAAAAACGACCAGCCGGACGCACAAGAAAATACTAAATGGTGGATGAAATGAATGAAAAATGAAATGATTTCCCAGTGAAGAGTGTATGTGATGCGGGTACCATGGCTTTCTTTTTGACCTTAATTTGTCACTTCTTTGACTATTCAGCCAACTATCGTTTTGATAACGTTTTAAGCAAATCCCGTTTTTCAAGCGAATAAATTTGCTTTTGCCCTCAGTTTACGAAGGGATTACCTGTCCCCACGACCAGTTTTGTAGCTAAATATAACGGAACCTCATTAAACACGCATCCATGGGATCAAAGTGTTGACATACCCCAGTCAGAGAGAGGTCGAGTGATAGCGATTTTATAACACAATGACGATATCAAACCTATTGGGGATATAAAGAGTACCTATAAAAGAATATTGGAGATATCCAAAACACATCAGTGATAGTAAACAACAATGCCAGTATTTGACGATGTCACCGATATTAAATCAGAGGGGTAACATTCATAAACTATCTGTAATGATTCGTAACCATATTAGCGATATTAACAACATGATGATATATATTCGACCTTAGAACCGATATTAAACCACAATGGCGATGTTAAACTATGGTGGTGGTATCATATACTTAGCCGTATTAATTCATGGTGTGAATATTAAACTACATAGACGATATCAATGCAGTTTGGATATGTTTGACCATAGTTCACATATTGAACTACAGTAGCGGCGTATTACTATGGAACCTATGTTGAACATACTTGCGATGTTAAACCTTAGACCCTTTATTAATAGACTATAACTCATATGCCAATATCAAACAATATTATCTATATTAAACCATTAATGACATTAAACCATCATACTGATATACGATATACTGCTGCCAATATCTACTCATTGTACCAATAGGAATCTACAGAATAACATAACAACAGAGTAACAGAATGTTATGGTATTTTGAGGCCAGGAGGCCTAGAGTAGAGTTTAAGATGTAGTTTAAAATGTAAATATATTTTCAGAGAGCCAATAGGAGTCTGGATTCATCGTTGCATGAAAGAGCAATCGATACAAAAACAGCTTTTGCTGGATATTTTGCTGCTTTCAACTGCATCTTGGAAATGGAAAATGAAGGGGTGATTTTTGCCAACAAGCAATCGAACTGTTATGACTGTATTCAATACTAACGAAAATAATCATAAATTATATACACGTCAAAGGCCCATATCTGTGCTGTCACTAGAATGGTTCTTCAGTGAGTGGGTGAGTGAGTGAGTATGGTTTTACGCCGCTTTTAGCAATATTCTACCAATATCACGGCGCGGGACACCACAAATGGACTTCACATATTGTATATGTGTGGAATCGAAGCCGATCTTCGGCATGACGAGAAATCTTTTTAACCACCAGACTATCCCACCACGCTTGTCCTTCAGCGGTTGTGTGCATAGCCTCACAGTACACATCGATATGTCGGTACTACTATATGGTCTCAGGTTCAGAAAACAGATATATGATTATTCGCACTGGTTTCAAGGACCGTACACTTTAATTCCGAATGTTAATAAGCGTAATTTGGAATAGTGTTTGACATGCTTGATCAGCGTATGTAAGGTTGAACAAAACCTTGCGGATGTCAGTATCTGAGACATATGGGAACATTCATAATACTACACCATTTCCCTCTCAATATGGGACATCTCAAATATCTTTCGACTAAAGGCTAGAGTATCAAAAGAGGTTTAAACGATGGACACGTGTCGAAATCTAATCAGACGCTTCCGTTTCTCGTTTTCTAATTGGTCACATGATCACTCTGTGTTTCTTCCCGTCGCCCTAGATACCGGCATCGCGCCACCAACACGGGGGGATTTCAAAGAGACCGTGTCCAAGAAATCATACAAAAATATACAACTCCTTATGATCCGTTTTCGTATAAGGGTTCTACTTTTAGTATGACCCGATGATGGCCGCTTACACCACCACCTGTTTGACATTGGCCAGGTGGGAATGGGGCTAGGTCTTGAAACTTGCGAAGAACGTGCGAGAAAAAAACGAAATCTGTCATCGCCTTAAAAACTTCACATCACTTCATATGGAAAATTGGTTCCATGTTTGCGTAATGAAGCCGTCTACCAAAGGGAGATAATTATGGTCGCGTAACAACTGTCAGCTCAGAACGATATTACGTTTCAGTGTAAACTGTGAAAGCTATGCATGGGCTATTTGAAAACGAAATGTAACCGTTTTTCCTACTGGGCCTTGTTGTAGCGTTTCACGTCTCTGTTACCTAAACAATCCCCTCGTCACGTCTTGTATGCGCTACGATAAGGCAGAATTTGTATGTAATCAACTGGAATGGCAAAACAAACTCTGAGCAAGAAACGGCTGAAAGCATCAGTTGCTAAGCCTCTTGGTATCATGTGTTTGTTATTACGTCCATCTCACACCGATAGGAAACCATATACTGCATCAGAATTGTTTTAAAGTTGTTACGTGTTAAAAAGACCTACCGTGGCCAAAAACGAAATACCGCTTTGCTGTTTATCTTCATTTAAAGCCCATACGTCAACTTGATGACGACGTCATTTTAGATGTATCCCAAGTGACCAATAATTATTATCACACACGTACTTATTATATTAATTTTATGGTTAGACGAAGGAACAGATTTTAATGGTGTTTCAAAAGTCATAATAGCACTGTTGTTGTTATGGCTACTACACGACTAAATTGGTGAAGTAACGCTACATTAAAACGATAACTGCATAGTGCATCAGTATTTTTGCTGAAGTTATGATAAAGATTATGTCTGTTTGTAGAGGAGGATTGCCGTTTTATCATTTCGTCGATTTAAAAATTTCATCTGTCACTGTCGTTTTAAACTTCAACTGATGACGTTATTGAACTGTTGATTATTTTCTAAGCTTGATGATTTACTAAGGCATCACCACTTGTTACATGTATTAAACTGCTAAGGAGTGCTATACAACATATATTGCCTGTGTTTCATTGTGTGCAACGCTTCCGTTCCATCAGAGAGTTGTCACCATCATGTTCACACATCCTCGTCCTAATTAGGGGCCGTGGGGTAGCCAAGTGAATAAGGGATCCGCTCGTCACGCTGAACACCCAGGTTCGATTCCCAACATGGTTACAATGTATGAAACCCATTTCTGGTGTCCCCCACTGGACTATTGCTAAAAGCAGTGTTACACCATACTCACTCTGCCAGATTTAAGTATTATGAGTGAGTGAATACAGCGAGCAGTCTGTTGGCTTCGGGATTACCATGTGCTGGTATAACAGTTCTCGTTTTGTATTATTAATGAACTATCAAATGTACAGTTAAGGGTCGTTGTTAGTGCGAATGTAGGGTTCGAACCGTGATCACCGGGGAGAGTTTTGCTGCGTGATAAACCACTGAGCTACCTGTGTACTATTTCCTGAAATGCATACTTCCAAGGGGATAAAGCGGGTAAGTTTGGCATCGAACCTGATCCGTTTGGGTCCACGTACTTCAATAGTACAGTATAGGACACAACCAGGCTTTAACATTGGACTATACGTGCGTATGTGTAACTATGGTCATACAATCACCACTTAAAGATGACCCCTTTAAGAATATCTCCGGACATACAAACCTTGACTGCTGGTGAATTACCTTTTTGGGGTAAAATGTGTTGCTGAGGATGTGTTTCTGGATGAGAAGTATTTGTCAGACAGGGATTTTGAAGCAATGTTTACATGTTGGTTGTTCTTCTAAGATTTATTCATAAACGATTTTTTCGAAACTGATACATTGAGAATGACAGGTATTGATGAAAAATATATAGTTTACACATTTCATCCAAATCTCCAGTGTCCCTGGCAAATCTGAGAGAGGTTTTTATAAAATCCATATTCAATTTAAAGTGAATAATGTTGTATTCTTCTTTCATGGGTACGTTAAAATGTAACGTATGGATAAAGCGTCATCAGTATTTTATCATTTCCTTAATTAGGAAAACTGCTTCCCTTGCTTCTTGTGAAAGGACGGTGTAAGCCATGTTAACAAATGAATTCTTGAGTTAACTAGACTCGCAAAAGAGCTTAATCAGTACGCTAATGAAGTTGACAGCTTTTACATGGCCTTGACGTGTCATGAAACAGGGTAATATCTGTATTTGGATGTAAGACGCTGCCTAATCATGCCCAATTTACATAATCACAGCGATGAAGTCCTTCGAGAGCGTCTTGGCCATATGTTCTATTCCGTCTTTAGAAATCACTCAGGCGAAATGCTTGTGAATTAACCCTTGATTTAACAATAGCATTATTCCATCGATGTTGAGGCACTTTTGGGGGTCAAAGAAGTCTTTGGTTCCCCCTGGGAGAAATTCCAGTGAATTTATACCTGATACAGGTGATCCGGAAAATTGATCAAATTGGGTTATAGGTTGTTTATTACTTGTGTTGTGATTGTCATTGTGTCCGTCTTAATCAGCCGCGCCTTCCACGTGCAATAGACAAGTGCTGATTTCAACGCGCACCTGTCAGTCAAGGTGACGGTGATTAGATATAGAGAACAGTCGAGTGTTTATTTCACCTGCAAGTGGCCTCATTGTCTTCATATAGATTTCTTGCAATCCCAAGAGGAATAAGTGGCCTCTCTTTTCGCGTTTCTTAGCATTTGTAGAAATACGCACGCCTGTCATTGCCATCAAATCGTGAGGTCCAATTAAGACGTTGCGGATTTCAAAGACGCTTTATTGAAAGGCCAACAACACGTTAGCGTGTTGATTTGTGATTAGGGGGTGTTAATTTCAACGCCTCGGCTCGAGCGTTTTGACAATGTTTGAAGAACCTGTGTACATATGCATCAATCATAAAACCTTAGAGAAATCAGGATTCTTTTGAACGTTTCCGCGGTTTGATGTATGTTTATACTTGTTAATTTCAGTTTCCTCTTGGATGAACCCATTGGACATCTTTCGTGTTGGCATGTATATTTCAATCCATCAAACAATGCAAAGAAAGAAACAATGAGACAGAGATTGACACGGGATCACATCACTGCACGTGTGATGTATGTTTCCCTACGTTTCAAGTCAACCTTCTTGACACGTGTCTTTAAAAACCAACAGTAGCAATCAGTCAGGAAAAAGTCACAAGTTTACAGAAATGCCTCACGCAGTTTAATGTCACGTGATTTCAAAGTCCAACTTTCGTGGAAGAATCAACACACTACTGACAGGTGAACAGGCTCTATTGACACCCGTCAGTCATTAATGATAAAGAGAAAGACATCCATTTTTGTGGACAGTGTTTGTGTTTCCACGCACCTGTCTGATTTGTGAAACACGCACAACCCGGAAGTGAAGCTGTTATTTACAAGTTCATGGAGCTTTGAAACATGAAACCCGACTCGGGTTCCGTCTGTTATTCTCGCATTCTCGCCACACTCAAGCAAAATAACAACACACCCAACGCATTAAAAAAGATCAGAGAAAATTGTATAACCGTTTTGTCTGATTTTTTTAGCGGAGGAAATTATTAATTCAATCTCGGTAATCTTTATCAATACTATTACACAAAGTTCCCTAAATTTGAATAAGTAAGAGATAATGACGAAGCGATATTAACTGTAATAAAATATTTTACAAAATGTTTTACGAAACAACAGGCTTAAACTGCAAATATTGCATGGCTTTGCTACATCACCTAACAACTGAAAACATAACCATCATTTTCATGCATATGTAACAATATATTTTAACTGACTCATCTGTCCAATTCTTCAAATCTAATTGTATTTATAGGAATTTCGGGTAAATGTGTTTATGGGGATTTGCCGTATGGTAAAATATGAGGAAGTCTCTGTCCACCGAGATGAAAATGGGTACCCGGAGGGATAAGCCATGTGACTAATAACCCTCTAGCGCCTCACAAGCAACTTCGGTTATGCTGGGTAAAAATAATCAGATTGTAGCACTTTGAGGATGCCGTGGTGTGGAATTCAGCGCATTACAAATGCCCTTATTAAGTAACGCCAGAAAATAATCAATCGCGATTATCCGTAATAGATTCCAATGGGCAGAAAAGGTAAAATAGTTGTGAAAATTGTTTAAATAGATTACTTACAACTTACACCTATACTATTTATGTCCCATACTTCCAAATGCAGATTAGGGCGTTCCATCTTCACGGGACATTATCTGGATGTTTATTTACTCGTCCGCCCCTGTGCGACACAGTTTTGAGATAAATGAACGAGTTAAAGCACACGTGTCAATCAATAGAAACGTCTTTTGTGAGCCTATAATATAAATGCCACTGTGAAATTCTATGTATGAATTCCAAACGTAACTATACTGTAAAATTGATTCAGTTATTTCATAGTTCTGTTGATAAAGTTCATAGTAATTAAATATGTACCGTATCACCAACACCACCTGCAGCCCTGCATCAGTTATTTGTGTTATACAAACATGACATAATATCACCTTTGATCAATATTACGAAATTGACAACAGTTGGTACACAATGTTATACACTCGTTGTGGTGTCAATAAGTCTGTTTCAGACACTGATATCCTAACAATAGCGCGTATGTTTCTTTGTACGTTCAGTGCCTTTATCACAAGAAACCAACCTGAAGAATCGATGATGATCTTAAACAGAATTTTAACGTCTGTATTTACTCGCATTCATTTCCGATTTTATCAATTTGAACACAATGATACCGACAGCTTGTCCGACGTATTAAGATGCAGACTTAAAATATAACAAATGAACACATCTGCGGGGCCTATTTTCTTGATCTATCTCAATGAGCAAGAAATGGCGAGATCTAAATGCATCCTTCGTGAGTGACCGAAAAAAGGTTTACATTAACATGCAAGAGTCAGTTGTATCCAACTGCTATATTGTTATACATTATTTGCTCCAATATTGAAATTTATCATACCCAAACTGTGTCCCATTGGAATTATTACTTGTGTGAGATCAAACGATGTCTTCTGGATGATAACGTTTGGACAGTAGATATAATATATACATCGGACTGACATTGCTATGATGTCATGAACTGATGACGACTTTCTGCTATGACACCGCTGCAGTGTCATTATAATGGCAGTGCCATCTTTAGAGATGTACATTTTACATTGAAAGCTAAGAGTGGTTTGGGATGGTAAATACCCCCACACCGCCCGCACACACACCCACACCGCCACCCCTACCCCTGCATACACACACCACCCCTAGTGACTGTTAAATATATCAGGACTCGTTGATTAAAATAAAAACAGCTTCGTAACTTTATCAACTCGTGTTGATGCAGTTGAAATCAGAAGTTTGTTATAAACGTATATTATATCTAGAATCTTAAACGACACCGTCTAGGTCATTTGTAGAGTATTCTCACAATAACTGGTTTTCCATCAAGACAGCATATATGAAAGTGGAATTAATTGAAATTACTTGGAATAGGTGTTATTATATTATTTTTTTAAATCGGGGTTAAACCACATTTACGAGTCTTTACAAGAATTTACCAGGCACAACTTTGACATCCTTCTCCTCGCTGATTCTGTGATGATATTTCTTGAAAATTACGGGGTGGTGGGGTAGCCGCCTGATTAAAGCGTTCGCTCGTCACGACGAAGACTTGGGTTCGATTCCCGACATGAGTACAATGTGTAAAACCCATTTCTGGTGTCCCCACGGTATTGCTGGAATATTGCCAAAGGGGGTGTAAGACCAAAATTTGAAAAGGTTTGATCAAATTTACAAATCAAGCACGAGTAAAGACGTGTGTTGTATCAAATTTCATTTTTTCGATATTAGAAACGCTTGAACATTTCATACATATATTTCGCTACTGGTGTAATGAAATCGTGGAAGGAGACTGCGTTTATGTCTAATGATTAAAGAATGAGTTTTGTCACATATATAGGTGAGTGTAAAACAATTCCAAACACAAACACATAGAGAACAGTTAATATTTGCTTTCTTCGCCGCTTTAAAAAAAAACCCAGAAACTTCATATTTTAAAAATATTGTGTATCAATGTTTTCGATGACTTTATATGTAGTCAGGCAGCGTTAATCCGAGCACTTCCGTTTTTCATCAAAACCTTTCGGACAGTGAAACGTACGTATAACTGAATCGAACATTATATCACCACTACAGTAGAGTTACTTCCCTTTGACACACTGAGACACGATCATATGAACGTTTTGCATGTACATATCGCGAGAATCGGATTCTCGGTGTCCGGAATAACGAGGGCTGACTGTACCTACACGCCGACGCCACTGTCCTTCAACGTGTTAGAACAAACCTTTTCATGTCGAGGCAGATTTTCCTGACCTACATTCATTTCACGTAATAATCTATGCGGATACGTACCCATTACCGCAACGTTGTGTGACGAGCGTTCGTGTTCCACGCTCCTGTCGTAGCTACGTCAATACTTAAGTTGTCCCCATTTCGATTTGGACGTAGACTGACAAAAGCTACCTTTCCGAACACGTAACACGGTTTGCCGGTTTGCCCACGTCGCCATGTTGAGCTTTTGTGTTACCTTCGTGCAGCGCGTTTGGTTTAATTTCCTTTTCATTCAACGAAACATGCGCCAAGAATGAAGAGCCTGAGCCAACGGTTTTCAAAGCAGATCTGCATGGTGGCTCTGCCTGTAATGATGAGTTATGGGATGTAATTGTCCATCTCCCTCTCTCCGGCAGAACGGTCGACGGGCATTAATGGTCCATTTCGCTTTTCATGTCTTTGAAATGTATTATTACAACAATACCCTTACGCGTGCGGGGAGTTCAAATCAAAATGGATGTTCAGATCAGAGTGTCTAAGGTATTATTAACTTAGAAATTCTCACATCCGTCCTGTATTTATTTCTTGCAATTAGTCCCGAATCACCGAGAAAACCGTGTTCAAATTTGTATAAGTGTTCGAAACAATGGCAAAGCTTAAGTACGAAAACACGGCGGAAATAAGTATGATAGCTTCATTTCCTTGACACCACGTGACTGTTTCAAAATGGTGGCCAACTTAAAGCTTTCTCACGGGACTGCTCGTACGGATTTTGATTAAAATCTTTGATGCAGTCAAACGTTTTGAATTTGATTTCCTTTCGAAAATACCCGCATAGTTCTGATAAAACATGACTGATAGAGCGATAATTAAAACTAACCAGTGTGGTTAGAATATTTTCATAAAATCATTGATTCAAACAAATCCTATTTAATAACATTTCAAATAAACTACGTATTCATTATTAGGCATTTTTAAAAAACCAAAAAAAAACAAAAACAAAACCAGCGTTACACATTCACAACGGAAGACATCAAAGTGAACCCGTTTAGTGAAAATTCCATTATCCATGGCAATTATGTAAATTGAGGTTTCCAATAGTTCGCCATTCTGGACATCTGTCAGTCCAGATTCTCCAGTTAAAGAAGTCATCAGAATAAGTATTGCCCGGATGGCTGCAGTTTTTCCAAATTTAATATACATTTCAGGGAATGGGTGACACCATGGTTGAGCAGATAGTGCATTTGCCCGGAGACTAGTATGTCTGGATTCGATTCGTGGCGTTTCATGACAAAATAAGTTAGGAGGTAATTGTTGTTTCTCTGCCTGGTGCTCGTCATTGATAGGATACAAACTAGGAATGGCCGGCTAGGAGTGACTAAACTGGGTGAGGTATATTGTTAAATTGCAGTAAGATATCTCGATAGTTTAGCAGTATAAATCCGGCGCTAGTCTGGAGTAGGACAGAAAAACACATCACTCAAACGCAATGCACTGGCATACGTTCATTGTTGAACAACTGTTGTAAACATGAACTTAAAATCCCAAATAGCATCGCATCAAAACTGATGTGATTCAGTTGCTTTGGAAACATGAAAGCGGTTTCATTCGACAGGTAGATTTTAAGTCTTTCTACAGAAAGGACTACAGGACTAAATGTATCCCATAGGCGTCTACGATTTAACAGGTAATAAAACACGTGTGCCGAACGCAGAAATACACCCAGCGTCACATAAACCCCTGAAACTCGGAAACGTTCCTATAATTTCCCCTCCCGAATGTTACCCAACTCTTTTCTGCTTTAATTTCTGCTCGCTGTTTTCACAGCGAGAGACGCCAAAAGCGTGTGCGCGCATACGTCGTGACGTAACAGACGCGCGAGAAGGGATATAATTGTCACCATCAAGTTGTGAATGTTTATCTAATCTCATGCGGGTCTCGCAAGTAAAGGTCGCAAATGGACTGTCAATGGTCTAGCGTACTAAAATACAGTTACTTAAACGCTGAAGTTACCCTTAAACCTTTTACATAAAACCCTTAACCGATTGAACGTAACACTGACCGCTGCTATTTTAAACTCATAAGTTTAAAACGAATTATGTCTGATGTTTATTCGTCCATATTGACGTTCATTTCATATAACACGTTGCTTGAAGCTGATCAAGGATCTCAAGTGCAAAAATACAATGTATGGCTATTATTAATATTCCGCGAGAACACATTCTACCAATTATGAATGCACAGTAGTGCTTGCTGTGGTTCAGCAAGATATATGTTCGATAGACACAAGGAGACTTACAATATAACACATTATGCAATGATTAATACTAAATATTATACTACTTTACGATGTTATTAGAAAAATATGTTAAGTCTGGCATTGCTAAATCAAAACCATTTTACAACCAACTTAACCAATGCTTCTATATAGATGCATCGAACTATCGCTGCCTTGTAATTGTTGAGTGAAACACTACACAACTATAATGCCCGTCTCAAATAAATCACCATCGAATCACCACTCACCAATAAAGTTTCTTTCATTTCATCCATCCTCAAACAAAGGCATATATATGCTTTGGTCTGGCAGTTTGTATGAAATGGTTCTGACTTCAACTTAACGTATTATTAACGGTATTTTTTTCGTCTAAACGATCCCTCACGAACCCGCCTCTGTCTGAACGCCTACGGTATGGGACGTTTCAGAGGACACGCTAGAGGCAACAGACAGTCTGTGGGCCAATACAACCACTCGGCCCATTCAGAAAATGTCACCTCATAGTTTTGACACAATATGTTAACAGACAGGTGCTGAAACTAAACAACGGAGACCCAACCAAGTCAAACATGGCTTCTCACGTAGCAGATTGTTCTCGTGCCGCCGAAAAAAACATTTTATAACTAAAACGTCACCTCAGGCTGAATAGGAAAAACACGTCTCCTTTCTGAGTGAGCAACACCCGTTAAATGACTATCATAAAGACAGCGTCGATTTGCAGGTTTAAGAATCAGCTGAAATTTGAGAAGTATAATTACACAGATTACACTTTACAATAGCGGCGAGACACACTGGTGGTTCTGGGTAAGATGGCGTAGTGATACCAAAATCGCTGTCGAAGTCCCGTGGCTAGATAAAGGGCCACGGTTAACAAGAAGAGACATAGCATCGAGCTCAGCGCGCGCCCTCTGATGGGATGATGAAGCTAAGCGCTCCCCGAAGGACTTTCAAAGAGGCAGCCCTGATTCAGACAAATGCAAACACGATAAGTCCAACATTGTTACTGTTGAAAATAAGACAACATATGTCGAAGATGACATAAAAAGCGGTTGAGCATATGTCCAGAAATCTGGCTACCCTTCTGATGGATGGACGTCAAGGGCAAATCCTGATAACCGATCTTTGAAGAGTTTTGATAAAGCGAGGCCACCATCTCCTTAATTGATACTGCTGCTTGATGTTGAGGTTGTTGTTGTCCGTGGATGACTTACAGCGATGATTACAAGTACATATACATGTGCCACGGGGAACTAACAACAAACGTGTAATCATTACTTTGATAACATGGATGATCTCCATGTTGTAGTGTCTGTGATACTCAGAGTCTATCGATAACGATAATGACATGTCATGGACAGTGGTCACCACAAATAAGTCTAATTGTGTGATGCTCTTCACGCAACTGATTAAGTGAACCAAATTCTTTAATTATTTCAAACGTGTTATGAGTTTGAATACTCATCAAAGAAGGTTACGCACAATTTCGGATTAGAAGCATGCCCCTTTACAAGAATGGTTCCTTAGAACTCATTGAAGAAACTCAAAGAAAGAGTACATTACCCTGCCTCACTCCGGCGAGAAATATTATAAAATGATGTTAGAAATTGGTTGATAAAAAACAGCTCTAAGTAGTTATCGTAAAGGACCCAGTAGTCATTTTAGACACAAGTGAAATGTTCAATTAGTTTCATATTTGTGCATTGTTTTATAAAACTTACCGACTTTAGTAACATAAATCGTTGTCGTTCTTGTCGATACTGATACAGTCACCCAGCCCTTTCGGCAGATCTGCGAGACTGAATATTCTTTTTCGTTGACGCTATGTCATGACTGGATTGCCTGGTCCAGACTCGAATATCTCGATTATATTATTATTATTATTATTATTTTAATTTTATGATTCAGTATATTATTGAGTGTGGTTTAACTATACAAATACAAGCTCAAAATATAGTCAGAAATGTACAATCAACTCTACTTTAGTAAACATGTCGTCTGGATGTGGAGATCGAGGTTTTTTTTGCTTTTGTGTTTTTTATGTTTAAATATCCGAATGGTTTGAACTTGTGACATTACCAAGTGCATAAGTATATATTATGCATACATAAGTTTTCCCAAATCAAGATACAATAGTTCAATTAACTCAACAAGTTTATTTATTTATTTACCCTGAAGAGTAAGTTTGATAACACAGAAGAAAATATGAATCATTAGTTTCTGTACACATTAGCCATACCTCTACATTCGGGTTTTTTATACTTATTGTTTAACCCCACTCTCAGCACTAAACAGCCTATTTATCACTCATTCGAATACACCTTATATATCCTTTCCTAAATCTTTACAAACTTTAGTGAAGGTCATACGTTCTCCAGTTCTTGTAGTTCAGAAAGAGTCCTTATCAAAAAGATACCACGTTCTTTTAAAGTCTTCCAGCACTCTCCCTTTTTTGTGTTGTTTGTCCTGTGTTTTAGGAAAGACTTCAACTACTTGCATGTGAACAAGAGTATGTTTTATACACTCTACATTGACTGGTTCTGCTGGTATTGTAGGATGCAGTATTCTGGTGATGTATATAGGGTCGCTCTATGTTTTTATCGCGCATATTTGACAGAAAGGTCTGCGCTGGGCAAGGATTTGGCGATATGATAGCTTGGTCTTGTTTTCGGGATTACAGATTCCGATCTCCATAGCCCCGTAGCCTGAAATATGTGTAGAGGCAGGGAACGGAAATTTAAGAATTGTTTACATGACCAAAAGTCACTTAAAGGAAGATGATAGCAGTTGAGAGGGGTCTTAGTTGAGGGGCATGTTCGATGATTCATTCAATTGATAAAAAGTTGATGAAAGAAATTAATTTCATCAATGTTGAACAGAGAAAAAGCGGAAAAATTTGTCGTTTCCTTACTCTTCCTATTCATTTCAATGCCGGAAATTTAGGCTGGTAGCTTGAAAGGGTTAGTTCGTGGTTTGGGGGACTCATCTGAAATGAAATCTCGGCTAGGCAAGCAGAGGCTCAAAAGAGTCGCCCAAAGGGGGCACGTTAAGGTGGTGTATTCTTCAGAATTGCGTTGTTAGCGTTAGCTCAGCAAACTACCGCACAACACCCGACAAGACCAGGTTATTAGAACCGTTGGCTTCTGAAACAGCCCGAAGAATCGCCGAAGGAATTGGCATCCTTGGCGCGGCTCCCTAGGCCGGGGTTTCCGTGATGACTATTTTCATTTCCTGTGCGTGTTAGGTTGGCAATTTGACGGGCTGTTGACATTTTTGACATTTAATAGACTATACGCCGACACGTGTTTGCTCGGCTATCGGCATTTTCGAGCAAAAGAGATACCATGTCCGGACCAAAAGCGTTTGAATTGACGATAGAGGGGAGCCAGTGTCACCTCGATATTTAATTTGACTAAGTGCCTACCGCTTCTAAGACGGGGTTAAGGAAAAACGGCAATGGCTTTGGTGAACATGGTTAGGAAGGTTTATCGCACTATTGATTTCTTTATCAAATACATTGATTTTAATTAAGCGAAAATCGACACTGGATGTTTGGCTGTCTGGCGTTCGGGCTTACATGATGGTAACATGACCCATGTCTCGGTCGAGTTAATGGAAGGACAGCCCACTGGGGCCTGAAACCGAGGCCAGTCTCTAGCCCCTAATTACTTTGATTCGATACAAGCAGTTTTGGTAGTGTCACAGTTGCCGACGGACACCATTAGGAATTGGGTGAGGTTAAAAGGTGAGATGTATAGAAGGCGGGGCAGGCAGATAGATTGTTTAAATACTGGTGGGAGGGGTGGTGAGTATGATCCTGGAAGAGGGTGGTGGTGTCGAATATGACGTTAATGACGTGGATGTTATTTAAGACGCCGTAAATGACATTAATGCTAATGATTATGATTATGTCAATAATGACATCGTCATGAAGACGGAGGTGAAAGTCATCATAACAATGACTATTACGATGATACTGTCGACAACGCTGCCGCTGCTGCTGACGACGACGAAGAAGAAGAAGAAGATGATGATGATGATGATGGTGATGATGATGATAATGATGATGATGATGATGATATCACTCCTAATTTGATACAATATGCTCAATTAATGCGTGTAGGGATATCTTTCAGTTATTCATTAGCAGCCAGTGTGATAAATCATCGTGAAATGTGACACTATAATTACGCCGAGAGGAATCTGTGAGGGACCTGCTACAGATTGTAGTCCAAGACTTACTTTGTTATTGTATCCTGACCATACAGCACGGGGTCATAATATGGCGTTGTTCCTAGCAAAGATCTCCAAACTAAAAACAACAACAACAACAACAACAACAACAACAAAAACAAACAGATTTCTTTTTGTCTTGAATAAAATTGCTATATCTTTTAATCCAGCACGACTGATTAATCATGCTGGCGTATTATGGCCAGGATGCTTCATTAAAGCATTTGTATATAAAGTAAAAGGTACATATATATTACGCACAATAAAAAAACCTTTTTCTAAATACAGAGATAATTACCCATAAAATATTCCAACTGATTCAGACACGTGGAAGAAATTTACAAAGTCTGTTTTTCCATGTTCACTGAAATACCGTGTATTAAAAGTGTCGATATTCGTTATTGATAAACCATGAGCATTAAGTGTATGTTACTGAATTTGCTTAAGTGTCATATCCCTTATTGGATACAAATATTTTTAAAAGTTTTTAACAATACCTATTATTACAAATTTCGACGAAAATATAACTTTGACAAGGATGGTAAATGATATACACATGTGTTCCTACTTACTTTTGGTCGAATAATCGACTTACGGGAAGACGCATTGCACTTTCACTTTAACAAATTCGTGTTAAAGCAATTTGAATTGCTGTTGCATATGGTAGGTTTATAGGGTGCAAGGTGTACACAGCTAAAGGGTTGTCAATAGCCTTGTCAATAACGAAACATAGAAGCTAGTTTGGATGAAGGAAAGGCCATTGATTACCACTTTCTCAATACAAGGAATTTCGTTAGGTTGATGTCAACGTACCACGTTTATCACCGTTGGAACAGATTGTTCTGATATATCTGATGACGGTGATATTGATAAACAGTTTGATATTGTATGGAGATTTACTAACGAGGTACAAAGGTAAGTTAATTTGTCGTTAAATGCTGAATCTTTGTCCAGACATCCATTCATCTGGAGCGACATATTCTGCTGAAATATGACAGGTGTCATTTTATGAAATATGTCACTTTTTGTAATCACATTTTGAAGCTAAGATACATCGACACTAACGAGACCATCAATAAGGGCCTTGATTGTGAAAACACTTATCCAGCCCTATTTCAGTTATAACTTCATATGTTTTCTTTTTGTCAAAACCCATACAGGACGGGTGTTTATGGTATCTATACTTTAGGTTTCATTTTAGTTGAATGCTTACATCGAATATGTGCCTCAGTCATTGTGGAAAGTATTTTTGTTTTGAAAAAGGAAATACAGAATCATGTAACTTTGTCTTAAAGGTGTTTTCATCGAAGATCGGGATATATCAGTGTAGCAAAGAACAACAAGAATACCGTGGTATTGAATGGTTTCACCTAATTGTGCATTCAACGTATATGTACTTCATATGCCCATAATTTTCTTCATATCTGTACATCACTTCCGAATTATGTGGTCACTGCGTTCCTTAGGGATGTCACCATCCTCCAGTACAATGTATTAATGGAAAATATTTCTTTTTTCGCTTCATAATTTAGAATAGTTTAATTTCATTTATTAATCACACATATTCTTGACTACCTGTTCCTTGAAAGGCATCTGTTGTTCCCTATTAACATCTTTTGGAATAGTATATATAATATTATGTAAATTATATTAACCAAATTTCCTAGTCGAAATAATTTGATAAAGAAACAGCAGAATTTATAAAAAATACAATAGGTTCGAAAAATTGTTTGAGCCATTTAACTAAATCACGAAACAAACCACTATCGTCCACATTGACATGACATCTGAATTTACAAATCCCGTTACCTTACATTAAAACACATCAGCGTAATTGTTACACAGTGTTTTGAATTTCTCGAGCCTTTGAACATTCAATCATGCAATTGTATCACAAATAATAAAACTTTCAATGTTTTAAACAGACAAACGTAACGGTCACATGATTATCAAATACGCTTTAACATTGTAACCGAATAACAATAAAATACGTTTTCCTCCTTTTTAATGTCTAAGTGAGCGGCACAGTTTTACTTAAGCGAATCTAAATATAATCAAAGGACTTGGAAAATAATTTAATAGGTGCTAACAAATCTAAGCTCAAATTAAGCGATAAATTTTGATGTAATAAACGTGTTTACCGAATTTTATGCATGGAATCAATATTCATCTTCGTTAAACGGAGATAAGTAATATGGTTAGAGGAGTAGAACCGCCCGAACACGGATAATGCGGAGACGCAACACAATAACTACCAGAGAGGCAATTTTTTATCGAGTAGTTCAACAAGCGGAATGGAATCTGGAAGTTTGGTAATAGACAAACCATGTTGTTGGGGCTCTTTGCTTAAACAAATACATCTTGTTTAATGTCACAAAGACTAAAATACCTCGAGAAATGATAGTTCGTTACACACTTAGGGATACTTTGTACACGCATGGCTACAATCGATGCCTTTTCAGCCCGAGGCTTTTTGTTGCGATGCTCGTCAAAACGGGCTTGTCCCACAAAGCTCGCATTAGCTTTGCAAACCGGCCAATGAGCGCGATTGATTTTCAGGTGAAAATTCTTTGATTTTTTCAATCTTGTCTTTTTAACATTAATGGCTGTTTCCGCTTGCCTCCGAGTTTAGCGTACGGACGACAATTCTTAGTAGGACACCTTTGTGACTGCAGTTTTGAAAGCCACCTTACCTGGAAAGAAAGCACTTTTATCGAAGTAAATTGAATTTCCGGGCTCTCCCGTGAATAAATCAAGATACTCCACGCAAAAGGAGGATACACTGGTCTTTGTGTACGGGCGATCGATAGATCACTATTACTCCCCTTTAGAACAACACTACATGGTCACGTGACCCCATTGTGGTCGTGTGCAGTGGCTGCCGATTACGGGGGAGCCATCATGGAAGACAGCTTAAAAGTCGAAAGGTGTACTTCATCCAGAGTGGTCCTTTCTTCGGCGTTCCTTAGGCAAACTTTTCGGATTGTCTCCGTTGCCAAGCCTCAGGGTGTTATATTAATCAGAATAACGACCAGAGAACGCAAATCTGCAAATTATTTCTAATGTAAACACCTTGAATAGAGTCCTGTGCCGTTGCTTAGGTTAATTAAAACTTATTGCTAAGATCCGGTAATCTGTATAAAGAGCTTGAGGGGCAAGTAGTTAAAGTCAATCTTGGATATTAATGGAAACCTAGCCTCCTTTGCAAAAGAGCTTAATAGTGATGTTTAAGCACACTCGGTTGTCTCCCTTGGCTTTTGAAGTTGTGGGCGTATAAATCGGCTTACGACTATTGCCAGGAAAATGCTCGCGATTTCACGAGTCTTGTAATATCTACGAGAAAGGCTGATCTTGTTGAAGGCACCATCAAAGTCATGATTAATATTTGGAGTATAAAAACACCTTTCGATACTGTTAATGTGTAATCAAAAGGGAGCTCGACACATAAAATATTCCTTTGACATAAGTATAAATACTTCAACGGTTCGCCAACGGCGACGCAAGGGCTATACAATGTATTCATGGGCAAAGTGCCGTTTATCCGCCCCTTAATGACATAGATAGACACGTCTACTTGATATTATGTTTATTTCTGTTGTCCCTGATTACGCTAATGCGATGGCTTAAAAAGCTGGCTAATGGAGCGGAGAAGTGAATGAGTCGCTTTGTTATTCCTGTTTTGATGTCAGATTCTGTTGTTAGATTGGTTTCAAACTAGTGAGGAGGTAAGATTTGGAAACTGCGTTTGTTGTTCATTCACGTCAGAGTTTTAATTCACTATTATCTTTTTGAAAAAAAAATAGACAAATCTTTTTATTGACCTGCATTAATAAGTGACAATGACGAATGACCACACGTCTACAACACCAGTACGGAGACAATATGAACAGTTCCCCACAGTATATCCATGTGAGGCAGACTCATTTATTGAGGTGACGATTGAAAGCTTTCCCCACTAATCTACCCCATCTCACTTCAAGAATTTCTTAATCTACTGGAATGTAGGAGAAAATACACGCGTTTACTTATTTTACCTCTACAACATATGTCAAACTTGGGATTTCACTTTCTTAGTAAAATACAAATTCTAGTACTTTTTGGTTGAGTCCCATCCGGGATTCGAACCCGCACCCTCAGAGTCAGGCACTCCCGGATGGGACTCAACCAAAAAGTACTAGAATTGTACTTTACTACGAAAATGAAATCCCAAATATGACATGTTGCATTTGACCACTTTCTAAATGGCATCGTGTAATCATATTTTACCTCTAGTTTGACAATCGTCAAACATCACCAAACATCACCAAACATCACCGAATTTACCTCTGAAACCTTACCACGTTGTGATTTTGGTTTACTGTTGCTAAAAGAATCGTAAAATCAAACTCGTTCACTCTGAAACCAGACTTACTTGTGCTGGCCACCACTTTATACATATAGACCGCCAACGGATGAAAATAGATATTTTTGCTATCCCACGAAACAGATTCCTTTGGACGCGAAAGGTAAACATTGTATGATGTCTGTGAAAACTAGTGAGTGAGTTTTGTTTTATGTCGCCTTAAGCAGTGTTCCAGCAATACCATGACTCGAGATACCAGAAACGGGCTTCACAAAGGCATGTGGGGAATAGAACCCAGGTCTTCGGAGTGACTAGCGAACGCATTATCCACTAGACTGCCTCAACGAAAATCAGTGATATCACAAACTGAGTCTGTGTCTCGTAAAAGGGTTTTTTACTGGAAAATCTTCGAAACTGATTATTCTGTTGAGATAAAGTTTTGAATGAACTTCATCGCAATAAATGCAAAGTGACTTGCAATCTCAGCTGTTCGTTATAAGTTTGTGACAAGACGCTAAAGGTCTGAGTGTCATATTAGGAAAACAGACGCTTTGGCCTGAGTGCATCATTCTTACTCATAATTCAAAGGAAACTTCAAATGTGGTTTTGGGGCAGTTCCCTCAAGAGGCTATGGTGACAAAGTGGAAACCTAAATTAAAACAGCACCAAAGGATTAACACCCGTTAAAAGGCAAACGTCGGACAATTACAAAAGAATTTGCCAAAATAATGATTTCTACATTAGCAGTTGTGTCCATAGCGAATAGACCAGCTCTATGCTTTTCATGCAGCCTTTGTCAAAGAGATGCAAAATAAATCTTCGCTGTCAGTGTATGCTAATTAGCAGCAGAGAAATAATTGTTTCCAATCCTTGAAGGTGTGGAATCTTTGTCCCCGCCAGCAGGCCGACGATAGTTTTGCCAGTTTTGTCCATTTTAGACAATGTTGAACCTGTCCATTGGGATATCGTCTGCTGGAGTGGTAATGGCGGGAAGGAGCAGACGACATAGAAGTGCGAGAAAAACATGGCGGCACGCAGAGCACGAGGAGATAACGTGCGAAAGCAGACGTACACCAGCGCCACCTGGGACCACTTGCCAAATATCTGGTGGAACATATGCGCCAGTTTATGATAGATGGCGCTCCGGGACTATATCGCTGACGAAGCGACGGCAAAATGGCGGCACTACAGTCGTTTATTTTTCGCATAGTCAGAAGAGAATGGCTCCAGTTTCGGGCATTATTTCAAGAAGTTGGTATCTAACACCCCAATAACTGTTTTGTACCCTACAGGGCGCTCTCGACAGCTGAGCTTGAACATTTGAGGTTAAGAGTTTAATCTTTTAATGTACGTGCTGCAGTGTTCAACGTTGACGGCGAATTAACATGGTTGGGGAAATTTAAACGGGTGTCGTTACACATGTCAGTTTTATTTTTAAGCGAAAGAACATCCTTTTGCATTAGCATTAGGCTTTAAAACTGTAACAAAACAGCGAAACGCCCTATATCCGGACAAAATATGCACTCTGCTTTGCTGTTTATTCCATCTTCATAGTTAAAAAAACAGAAACTGGATTATTATGGACGATTTCATATGGTGGACACAATACACACCCAATCAGGTTACAGAACTAAACACTCAACCCTAGTTAAGTGGCTAAGGGGACACGGGTGGCCTGTTGGTCCGAGGCTCGTCAATACCAGAAACCTGATTGTGGGTTTGAATTCCATTTCGCCCCGATTCTGTTTTTATCGCGGGCGGTGACGCAGCCTAGTGGTTAAAGCGTTCGCTCGTCACGCGAGAGACCCAGGTTCGATTCCCCACATGGATTCATTGTGTGAAGCCCATTTCTGGTATCGCCAGTCGTGATGTTGCTGGAATATTGCTAAAAACGGCGTAAAACCATACTCACTCACTCATTCCCATGCTTATAGCGTTCACCTAAGAGGTAAACGTTCAAAACAGTAGTATAAAAGGCTTTCATCCTCACTCACTCACTCACTCAGAGTATCCCGGAGCCCTTCTATATCCAACTGATAGGGAATGTTGTGTTGATGAAGAAAGTAGGCCTTTAATGGCATATAAAGAAGATCGGGGTTTATTAACCACACGTGTTCATTTAATTGGGAACGTCATCATATTTATATGCATTTCGTTTAGAGAAGAGTATCCCTCGACAAAGAAAAAATGCATTCAGAAGATCAAATTTATTGCTTAATTTTAATCCTTACTTAAATACGTGCTCCCTTGTAGGGGACGTACAGACTACCCGAAATAGTTCATAATAGAGATTAATCCGTTTATTGGTTAGTTGCCAAAGTCATTATCCCGAAACACCACGCCACAATTTAGTTTGTTGTCTGGATAAGTGATCATGCTGCTTTCAAAAAAATTCATCCATGTTTTCTTATAACTTTGTCATCAATTCAGTCCCAGAATTTCTGCAGTGCGTTTCATTCGTAAACACGTTAGTGAAAAGTGCTCCCCTATCCTACACTAAAATTACATTATCATTATTATTGTAAGCCACTTGGCAATACGGGAATCTTGTCTTGAGTAAGTATGGTTTTACGCCGCATGTAGCAATATTCCAGCAATATCACGGCGGGGGACACCAGAAATGGGCTTTACACATTGTACCTTTGTGGGGAATCGAACACGGGAAACGAATTCGGCATGACGAGCGAACGCTTTAACTACAAGGCTACCTCGCCGCCCCTATTGTTCAAGAGTAGTATTGTATTGTGGCCATATATACCGCTCTGGTAGCACAGGGTCAAAAGGAATGTCATGGATGTTTTGCTTGTTGTTTGTGTCAGCAAAAGTCCAGTTTCGCAATGGTTCCAGTATGTGATCGGGTCCAGATAAAAAAGTGGTTGGCATTAGGAAAGACAATTCGGGCTGAAAGTCAAACCTCTGAGTCTGACCACTGGACTCATTGGAGATTAATTCTTCTCAGGAGCCTTTTCAGGATGATGGGAATGTGTCCTGTCGCATGAAATTCACCACTAGTGGCTTGTGGTTCACGGATTTGTGATTTTAAATTGTAACTTTTTACATAGCTAAGTTTCTTAAAGTAATACCGCAAAGACATGGAGTTATGATCATTATTCTCAAAGTTATTGTCCAGAGTTAAACGATGATCTCTGCAAACACGATTTGTTTAGGCTTCGCTAAAGCTGCGCTACATGCACAAAAACACCGTTATTGCGCCACAAGACAAGGTTATGCCAAGTTCTTGTTCCTGGACGCGCCAGCCTTTTCCCTTGATTGCTCGGTTGTGTGTAGCAACGGCAGCAGGCCCAGTGGTCAAGATACACAGGTAGACCAATGATGTAAGACGCCGAATATCTATCTGCACAGTTGCGTCCCGTAGTACGTGAGTTCAGCACCGATTTTACGCCGAACTCAACACCATACCTTGTTCACCGGGTACAAGATTGTCAGACATCAAGACTGTTCCCATGGCACTAATTATTAGCTGTACATAGAGCCAGTATAATTTAAAAAACACTTACTCATTCAATGATGACAATGCCAAATATTTGGGGAGGTTAGATTACATTTGTCACGTATCGTGGATTCGACTTCATTTACAGACACTCAAATGAAGTCAGGACTTTGGCAACAATGTAATACACGATGTTAATCTTCTGTTCATATTTACGTTTCTCAAAAATAACACCTTTAGCTGTATTTGGGACTGGTTGTATCGATGGACCTACACCGTGCGCACTGGCTGAACCTGCGTGTAATTACAAATTACAGTTTTTCCTAATGAAAGACTTACGGGAAATGGGAGCCACTTTACTTTTCATTCAATGTCGTCAGAATCGGAAACAGTTTTAACTGAAAGGAAGTCGTTTACGTAGATTATAATGACGGGACGAATCGCCATTTCAAACAAGCACCGTCTATCAATATCCAAGGAGACGACAAAATCATCAGCAAGACGGCAAAGTGTCGTCTGCCATTATCCAACATGGCGACAATGTGTCGTCTGCCAGATTCAAAATGGTGGACACGGTGTGCATTTTGCCTGCTGATGCCGCCAGATCGTGAGATCAATAGGTGACGAATGGGGAAAGAAGATACGGACGAGTTATCCAATTTCACGTCAGATCGACACTAGGACGGGATCCCACACGTCAAAACAACGTTAACAAATGCTACCGTGACGGAAATTATCTGCAAAACACCATGTTGGGCATGTTGCTGTTTTAGAAGATGGTGATTGATGGGGTGTAAGCGAAGGCTTGAGCGATGGTCGAACGATAAGGGCGCGTAATCATAGCCAGTCCCAGAAGGGTCGGCAGATTGCGGGCTTTGTGGCCAGGTGAAAATGTATTGTTATACCGAGAGACAATACCATAACCATGGCAGTGTATCTGTGCAAGTGTTTTTCGATGTAGTACATATTTCATCACAAGTGACAGTGAATAATACGAAAGACGAACATTATCTGTGGGATGCCACTGGCCTCTTTACCCCAGTGTAATAACGACAGCAAAATAATCATCATGGCTTCAGCTGGAATAGGATATTTACAGTCTCGGTATCCTATGATGGTATCCAGCTGCACAAAGGGCTTACACGTTGTTGGAGGGTTGGGCTGTATGTGTAAATCCTCTAATTTGCGATATGTTCATAAATCATCCAGGTAAAGGAAAGCCATGCACAGCGGTTTAAGCATGTGGGGGAGTCCAGGTGACTTGAAGCACCTGTAGACTTCCACACCCATTCCTAATCCCTAACCCCTGTGTTCAGATATACTGATGATAAGATATGTGTGGACGGCAATGTATGTATATGTATGTAGATGCATGTAAAATATAGAAGGATATGCGATCCCGAACAGGAAATATGTACAGCAACGATTCAACTCCACGATTGGATATTCAGAGTGCATTGCGTCATATGATGCGCTTGATTAATATCCTATCATTATCAGCTCACTGACCTTGTATGCAGCGGATAGAGTGTCTATTCATGAACATGAGGACGCTAGTCTGATCATCAATTACGTCATACAAGCAACTTAAAAGAAGGAACTTGTTGTTTTGATTACCCTTACCCCATGGGAGATACGACTTGGGGCCTCTATGTGCACTATCCCAATAACATCCCGACGAGAGACACTAAATAGGCTTTTGTACGAGAATCGAACCTGAACTGTGGTGAGGCGAGCGTCCGTTCTAACCACAAGGCCACCCCGAGGGTTAGAACGGTATGTCGAAATAAGCTATACGTCGTAGGCGTTTACCTCAGTCCAACCGAGGTTAGAGGTAATGACAATCAACCATTGTGAAGGAGCAAACCAACGATCACAGGATCCAGACACAACTAACGGACGTAGTCCTGCACAAACACGTTACCGAATGTGCCCCTCATTCCAGATGAGGAATTATACTAATCAAAACAGGTTAAGCGCAGTTGTATTTTACTCACTCAAATTTGCCATTACTACATAAAAAGGAAGACTTGGGTATTCCCATACTTCTTTCGAGCAGTATGTAATTTTATTGGGATGCACGTGTGCTGGATTCTGGTGCAATTATTCCCGTGCATTTATGGTAATTCAGGACAAGCTTTGTTTTCATATTATATGCTAACATTAAATTAATCCTCTACAAAACCATTAAAACATTACAACATCTGAACACGTGCACATATTTTGAAACCAAGTGTTTGTTACAGTGGTCGGAAATACATGTAACAACGATAACTGTCTTTAAGGTTAAGCTGGGTGGGGCCGATAAAGAAGATAAATCAAAGGAATATGACAACTGTACCGCAGATCCTGACAAACGTATTACTGTTATGAAATTGGCATAAAGTTGCACCTGATTTTTTGGGGGAAACATGTAAAGCACGTGGTAGTGAGTATAGTTTTGCGTCCCTTTCAGCAGTATCACGGCGTGGCCACCAGTAAAGGTCTTCACACATTGTACGCATGTGGAAACCAAACCCAGACTTCGGCGTGACGACCGAACGCTCTAACCACTAAGCTACACCACCGCCCCATTACTTGAGTGAGTGAGTGAGTGAGTGAGTGCGGTCTTTGTTGTATTTAAAGAATTAAAGGTAATCAACAGCGTAGCAGAAGCAGTCGACGCAGCTGAAGCAGCTGCCATAGCCTCAGAAAGCAGCGGTTGCAGCAGCAGCAGCAGTAGGAGCTTATGCAGCAACAGCAATAGGAGGAGGCAACACCACAATGCTACGTCACCATGGCAAGACGTTTTCTTTATAACAAAAGATATCTTCCATTGTTTTAAAGATATATATTAATGAAAATGTAGATATATTCATTTGAGTTTGTGATATCTTGAGCTTAACTGAAGATATCTGTAATTCATTTCAAGATATCTTGAACTAAATACAATAATGTAAACTCTGATCGTAATTGTTTTACAGATATCAGATAGATAAATATTTAAAGATATCACGCATTCTATTTTCATATGAATTAAACTAATTAAAACAATCCTAAATTATGTTTAGATATCTTTAAACATTATTGATATATTTAAATAAAATAACAATATCTCTAAAATAATTGAAGATATTTGTAATTTCTTAATAAATTTGAAAGCGGCTTGCCATAAGCCACCAAGATTTCTAAGCGTCTCTTTTTGCACGTTCCTCAACATTCTAAGTAAGTAATCTCCTGAAAACCATGACTTTTTGGCTTACTCAAGGTTCTTATCTTACTGTTTGTGTTGAAAGTAAAACCAGGTTGTGTGGAAAGGTGTAACGGAGGTGATATACTGAATTCGGTCAAATGAATTATAAAAGTGAGTGAGTGAGTGAGTGAGTTTAGTTTTACGCCGCACTCAGCAATATTCCAGCTATATGGCGGCGGTCTGTAAATAATCGAGTCTGGACCAGACAATCCAGTGATCAACAACATGAGCATCGATCTGCGCAATTGGGAACCGATGACACGCGTCAACCAAGTCAGCGAGCCTGACCACCCGATCCCGTTAGTCGCCTCTTACGACAAGCTGAGCCGCCTTTTATGGCAAGCATGGGTTGCTGAAGGCCTATTCTACCCCGGGAATTATAAAAGTAATGATGGTAGGTGTCGGGTATATTGGTCTCATAGAGGAAAAGCTTTTACGTCTGTTTGAATAATTCTGTCTATGTGTCTGTAGCTTCTGTAACAACATTAAACGACAGAAATTGTGTCATCACACTTCAACAGTCTTCTTATTGTATGATAGTATGTGCATACACAGAGGAGTTAACCGTTGTTGGGGGTCGAGCTGTAGAAGTAAATCCCCTTTTTTGCAATGTTTGAACATGCGTTTGTGGATCAGGCTGCAGTGGGAAGTGAAGAAGGAATCGGGTGTTCGATGTCAGCGAACGAACGTGGGTATTGATTGAACAAAGAAGGGGCCATGACAATCTGGCATTTGATCCTATATCAGATGATCCAGTAACAAATTTTGAGCATCGATATCAGAGGATGTCACCACATGAACAGCCGTCATCGGAGTTTCCTGATGCCATTGTTTGTGAATATATATTATATGGTATTTTACTCTGGTATTGAAGATCCATGACTGTCAGGACTGTTAATTTTTAGAACGGGTGTGTTTTAATGTTTAATTAGTGCCTAACCACAGACCTCAGATAGGAACCTGGAAGTACATTAACAGTACAACATGTTGTTTTTAGTTATCATTTACAAAGACATGCTCTCTGTCTGTCTGTCTGTCTGTCTCTTTCTCTCTCCCTCCCTCTCTCTCTCTCTCTCTCTCTCTCTCACACACACACACACACCAGACATCAGTTCCTAAGGTCTTACTGTCTTACTGAGAATGTTTAGTCCCAAAATGTAAAATGTACATATGTAACAGGAATTCAGTTTTCTAGTGTTTCTTGACAGCCGATTGCAAAATAATCTGTTCAGTCTTCATCATTCCTTAACTTCATGAGTCAGGAGACGGCGGTTCCACTGATGTCATCCCGTCATCAAACTAACCTGCGTCACAAGAAAAAAGTCGTCTTTCCACATCAAATCCCGTTGGCAGCCGAGGGATGGAACGTCTGTCCGGAGAGCCGACGCTGAAAGACGGTACTTGGCGTCGCCCTGTGTGGGTTTAGATAATAAGACAAGGGTAAGTCTATTTAGGTAGCCATGTTAAAAGTGCTTTACAAAATCTCAGTAAGCTAGAAATATTACTTATTCAAAACTAAGACAGACAAAGCAAAACACACGCATAACGCACGCACGCACGCACGCACACACACATGCGCGCGTTTACTGAAGGAGTGGAATAAACTGAGCCATTGTCCTCTGTGTATTTCATACGTACTTATGGTGTCCATTTTATTCAAACCGATAGGCGTCGAAGTTACGTCACATGATAATGCGAGCGTTAAAAGGCCATCTGTATGTGAGACCAAAGCCCTTAGAATAATCTGACATTTGCAAACACGAACCTAATCTATATTTCACGTCATGAAACATTTTCTTCAAGGTCATTTTCACGCCTGTGTATACTTAACTCGCTGATATTTATCATTTAGTTGTTTTTTAATATCTAAACGCCGCAAGCAAAACATACCAATCACGTCAAATAAACTACGAAAGAGCGGAGCAGAAACCACAGTCGACTATTAAAGGGAGACAACCGGCTACAAAGCCGTCACTCTTTCTAACAAAGGTAATAAATTTCCTCCTAGGATGGCAAGCGTAGCAGTTTACAATAGCTCATGACAATAAGTCTTCTCTGAGCATATATGTCGTCATAGGCGTATAAAATGGGCTCGTTATATACATGCGAAGTGAGAGAATAGATTAATACATGTCTTTGGGGAGCCGTACCTATACCTACTAAATTACAGGTAGAATGTGGAGCCCAGTTAATTATTTACCTGGCGTGGTGAAATAAGGGCCATTATTACTGTGATGTGTCAGATCTCTCCGTAGTATTACGTGATACGTGATGTTGGTGATAGAAATATTTGGTGAGAAAGTTTTGTGACACTTGTCAGCAAAGAACAAGTATTTGGCAAGAAAACCTTGTTAAGTGCATTTCAAATAACCTTTGTGGACAAACCGCTATATATTGAATAATCTCACATGGATAATCTCTGACACTTGTAGAACACGTTGTACTTGGGAAAATGTAGGTTATATTTCCTTCTCTAAAACTGTATTCATTCATTCAAAATATTTCATCAGTCCATTTTCATAACATTTTGGATTTATCACTTGAGATTAAAAACTGGTTACCTTTTACATTTTGTTAATTTCATTTGATAATCCAAGGCATGGTGTGTGTAAGAAACCATAGATCATCAAAACCCGTTCACATTCAGGAGGGATAACAAACCACCGATGAACTTCTTTATTGCTTTGAGAGCTGTTCACAAACAAGCTGTATATGCAGATATTGTTATCCTTCCTTACTGTCCCAATTTCTAAATACTTCTCAAATAAGTTATCCTTTCACATTCAGTTTCTTTAGTTTTGAAAAGAAAATTAATGACTTGTTTCACAAACGTCTTAAGAAGTAGGTATAAATTAGATTTTGACACGTCTCTGAACACTGGCGCTTTAAAGAGTGAGTGGCATCAATCATTCTAATAAGTACTGGAGTAAATGCAGGCACCTGGCCAGAACATATCTCTCACCTGTCCAATGACCATCACCTTCACACCTTACCCTAGTTTCCCTGAGGTGTTGATGAATGGTCAGTTGGGTCAGCTCCTTACCTGGACACGTACGTCAGGGAAGATTTGTTGTTGTTTGTCCAGCATGTGTCACAAAGTACACCGGTCAACTAAATAGCCTTTGATCGTATCTACTTCATGTACCTCTTATAGTCGTTACCATAGATAAATAAACTCCTTGAGAGGAAACGTCAGAAAATAACTGAGTTGAAACAGACACAGTACTAAATGTTAAACAGTAAATAAATTTCCATTTATTTTGGAAGTCTATTGTTTTCACATGAAAATAAGTAACGTCTTTGAGTGGCGTTTTAGAAGCTGGGAAGTACAATTTGGACAAACATTATACATAACCAGGGAAACTCTGTTGTAGATTATCCCTGGCATAATACTCGCGAAACAAACAAGTTGGTGTCATAAAGCTTGTCCATACTGTAAATAAATTGGGATCGATCTTTTATACGTAGATAACGGGAATTATCTTTCAAAGGCACATAATAGCAATCATCTTTCGTTTGTATATAATAGGAATTACCTTTCAAAAGTGGACCGAAAAAGTTATTTTGAATATTCAGATGATAGGAAATATTTAGATGATATGAATATGTTCTAAATATCTGGATAAGATTTATTTCGCAATTTGTAGGTTCTAGGATAAGAAAAATAGCTTTTTTAAGAATAACTTACACTCAGATACAAAATGGGGTTTTAAAGATAACAATGGTGTATGTAGACAACTGTAACTGTAAATGTGGAAATATTTTTGTGAAGTCCAAAGGAATGTGTACCTAATGTGTAGTAGAACTGACGAACATCGACCAGACTTAAAAGCACTGATCAGTTGATCATATACATAAAGTAAGAACGCTGTTAGATGTTGGATAGTGACTGGTTTCCAAAATTTACAACGAGTGACTGCATGTTAGATATAATCACATATATGTTTTACTTTCTGGTAATATCAAACATAAAACAACTGCTCAAAATGTATCGGTACTGTTGAATTAAAATTCTTTTCAAGTGACTGAATGCATATTTAATGAGACAAAAATGCAATTTTACAATAAAACGACAGCAAACCTGACACGATTAAGTGAAAATACAAACTGCAGAACAAAAGAAAGTATATATACTTGAGAACTTACCAAAATATTTACAAAATGTTACCGAGTTGACAAGAGTCGCCTAAACACCATTGCATAGCCACGTGACCTGTATCAAATACATTGTCATTTACTGACCAATGAGTGGTTGTCTCATTCAAACCACAATCAAGCGTGTGTGCATTTTTTTCTTACAAGAAAATCAGTTTGATTAAAAAGTGCCTTAAGCGATATGTTGATATTTACAAATTTTAGCCAACCCGAAATCCTCTCACAGGATCATTTATACAAAAATGTTCGTATCTTCTCAAAACCCGTTTCAGAAGTTGCAGTCAAACAAGCACCAAGATACCCTTTATGAACACTTAAGATGAACCTCCATAGCTACAAGTCAATACAACTGACCAGTGTCCACGACAATCTGGCCACTCAAGTCGATGTGTCCTATCACTGCGACGTGTGGTGAGGACCATGGTCACTCAAGTGGTCAGACTGTCAACACAGCTGCCCAATAGATATCGAGGACAGTGAAGTTTCATTGTAAACGCCAGAATGCCCAGTACGACTGAGATCAGAGAAGACAAATTATAGACAGTACATGCCACTGTCTTACTCAACAAATACGATTTTGAATGACTTGGTTTTGATGTATAAGTATGCAAGTTCATTAAGATATATTAATAATGTATATTCATTGACGCAATTTGTTTTAGTCAGACTAACATCAAAACATTTACATTCATAACGATTTTATATAGTTTATATTTGTATTCCGGAAACAAAATGGAATCTTCTTGTCATGGTGTGTCATCAGAAATTGTAGATTTAACTCATAAGAACTTCAGAGGAAATTATTGGTATTGTTAGTTTTCAAAACCCTGTACATTTAATACCCATGTTTCAGCTTAGATACGGTTCACCGCTATTTACGGAGCTTTAAGGGCCATTGACGAATATAGTTCCCAAGAAGCATGAAAAGCTATAAGATTTAGCGAAACAACCTAATAACAAGACTTACAAACTGTGAAATGTAATGCAATATATCTATATTAAATTATTATTAAATTAACGTTTTGATATGTATGTGACTCATCATTGTAATAACTTGTGATTGAGTTCAGCTTTGATAAATCGCCAATCCATTTCAAATCATGTTTCATTGTCATGTAACGTGAATGAAATATAATGATGTGTATATCAATATTTGGCCAGGTGGCGGTGACCCCCTTTTGAAGTGCCGTATGATTGAAAACGACATCTTTGACAGGTGGGCGGTGGGAAATAGAGATTTATAGAGTATTTCCCCGTGATATATACAAGCATGTATAGCCCTTTATGAAATGTACAAGGCTCGAATGAATCAAAGAGAACAGACACACAATGTAATGGGTGACTGGTCGCTTCCGGTTTCGACGGTCTATATAAATTAATAATCCGGATTATCTCCACATTTAAACAATTCAATATGTTTATTAATATCCACAGATTTGAAGGAGATATACAAATCTCAATGGTCGAGTAAAATGATTTGTCATTTCAAGACAGTGATGTATGAGAAGACGGTCCCGTATTTACATATATTTTCATGATCAATTCATCCTCGAACATACAATATTGGATGATGTGGATTAAATGCAAATTTAAAGAAATGTGCGGTTTGTCGTAAATTGTTATACGAGGCATCTACAGATGTGCGTTTATTAATATAATCAATATAACATTACAAGTAAAGGAAAGTATGAAAACTGTATTTCACCTGCCAACTGCAAGCATTGGCAAAAGAAATTGGGCTAAAGCACGACAATGACATATGTATATATATATCACACACATCACTGGCGACTTACTGCTTTCTGCATATTTCTAGCCACCAATATACGTGTGTGTATACTCCTTTTTTGAAAAAAACTTTGATATAATTTGTTCCATCTTTTTCCTGAACAATGTCTTATTACATTCTTGCAGATTAAAAAGTAACCTGCCTTTGCATGTTTCTTTGATGACTACTACAGGCGAGTACATCGAACACCTGGTGTCATCGCTATTTGATACAGGTCCATGAACATGCCCATGATGTGTAAAGCGCACAGTACGCTCTGTAGATATTTGTTCTTTCTTTAGGGCAGGCAGGGCTCGGTTCTTCTGTAACACCGGGTGTCGTCAATGTTTGACGTAACCATATTCATCCTACATCGTATTTGACTCTAATTGTAGGAGATAATATGTGGTTATTAGTTTTGTTTCTTTTGTGATTAAGGAAATGAGTTTGGTCGCTTTAACGATTTTGTTTCACTTTGGGTGTTATTATTTTTATTTATTTCATTTCACCAAACATTTGTGAAATGCATTTACAGGTTCAGCACAAGTCGTCATTGCAATTACACGTTTATTGCACGGTTTTAAGTTGGATATGTTCTTGCAACCAAGGGCGTCAGTTTTCTACAATTTAGCCAGAGGTTTGTTATAAACAAATAAAACAGACAGAAATTCCCTGTCAAGTGTGAACCGTGTAGCCTCGGCAGTTACGTGACACAAAGCATGTGGTTTCTGTCAAAATATTCTCAAACCTATGTACCTCATCCACTTGCCTGCCACTCTGTTGTTTCAAGGGGGCCCATAAACGGGATAATCTGAAAACGTCAATTAGAGTTACCTCCTCTTTATATGTAACCATGACGTCACTTTTTTCTCACGAGCGTCAAAAACAGACGTAGGGATTCTGACAATTTGTCTAAGCTTTAAGATTTGTCTCCATTAGCGAGGGTCAGGTAAGTAGGAGTTTGGAAGAGAGGATACGGGAACGGGAGGGAGGAGGGGTCGACTTGAGAAATTGTTTATTTTGCTTGGCATATAGTATTCTGAGACTCTACAGTGTTTTCGTGAGAACAGCTCAAATATGTTATTTCTCATTTTGCTTATTAGATGTTTAAAATACATGATATATTGGAATGTAGTTGTTCGGAAAGCTGTATCTATGAACATAATAAAGACTTCACGTTAGACAGTTTGGCGTTCAAGGGTTATTTATTACTGGTGACTATAAAGCAACGCGGTGCTGCCCTTTCACATTGCCAACTTTGTATTAAGTATAATTGTTGTAACATTATACACTGGACATATATGCAAGGCGCATTCTTTGTAACATAAATCTCATCATTTAATTTTTTTGCAGTTGAAAAATATAGTATTCGTTCACTGACATATTGTACCAATACGTTTCTTCCAAACAAATACTCGAAAGGGAGTTATGGGATTTATATCAGGTGATTTTCAAAATTCGGTCTGTCCGAAGATGATGTTCATTCTGTGACAAATGAACATCCGTCTTAAATTCTACAATCAAAGTCGCCCAGTTTAACGTGTGCTTTTGATGAGGGAAGTATGACGGATAACGATGTGTTCATTTAACAAAAGTGTATAATGCAGTAGGCAGTTGAATAGTTAAACGAGGTCAAGCAATACGCAGCGCGTGTATTTATCTATCAATAATTCCAAAAGTGTGAACACAATAACATTATTTTTAATACACACAGTATTAAAAATTGGATTATTATAAATCATTATCCGTTTTTGTTTGGACTTCGATATATGAAACATCTTATCTCTCGGGGTGATGAGACAACGGCAGCTGGCGACTACCAACTGAGGTTAATCGTATTCACACATTGAAAACCATCTTTCATGTTTCAAATTTATCATTTCCTACCACCACGGACCGTATCTTATTTCTAATATCGCTGAAACTCCCACACTAGTTTGTATTATTACGATTCTTAATAAAACCCAGCCTCGTGTTGGTCCCACCCCTCGGACTGTTCGTATGACGCTATAACGAACTCGCTGACTTCTACAGTATTGAACACAGGCTACGCGGTACGTTTCCCGTCTATAAGCCTACCTTCGCGACTATCAATCACCTCCTCGGCAAACAAATGTATATTGGCGATTTTTCTTTTGTACAGGCACATTGTTGGTTGAATATCGAACGCTAGCTCGCACGTGGCGTTACTTTCTCATACGTTACGGTAGGGGGTGAAATCTCGTAAGATCACACCTGTGGTATCACTTTCGATGTGGTTAAGCTTTCTACGAATGTGTAATATTGTATAGTTTTTATGGTCTTATGTATAGTTGCACAGGACCACAGGTAATAATGAAAACGACGGTGGATTTAAACCCAAATCTTTGGAAATTCGTTGACTTGTGTTTAACTGTGTGTATCCTTGTCGTACAACTGGAGCAACGTGCCCATTTATGAAGACCGTGACTTGACTGAAGTGTGCTCATTACGACAGAAACATGATTGTTGGATTGTTGAATTTATCATTTTCCATTCTAACCCTTGTATCACACCATATATAATTTCTACTCAGAAGTAATAACAGTATGAAATAGAAAGACAAATACGTATGAACATACAATTTTAATTAAAAAAAGCGTTTTTCAGGTATTCTAAACCTATTGAAACTACTTATTCGCCCCAAAATGTTCTTGTCAAGATTCGGTGTGAAGCAGGGAGAATGCATATGTCCAATCTGTTTTGTACAAAAAGAAACACTCCGAGGCTTGAAACTTGAAACAAAACTGTGTCATCTGGGTTAGGCTTTTGTGTAATTTGCTAATGATAGAAGCCTTGATCAAAAATAGGAAACGCATACAAGGATTCCAAATTAAGAATATTCAAGTGATAACAAAATGCCTATACGTGGGTCTTCTGTTTGAACGCACTGACACCTCATTAATGTAAATGTAGATGTATGTGTGGACACGGAATGCGAAGAGGCGTACATGCACACTTACATTTATATTATTGTATAGACATTAACTAATACCATGCAATAATCAATTATTCAACACATTGCACGTATAAAAACCAGTTCTACCAGTCAAACTAACTGGAACAATTTATTGATTAATATGACATTAGTGTATATATGTAATTGTTAACTTTATCTTAGATTTAACTTCAACACTGTAACGGTGTCAAAGAAGGCATGTGTTGTATTTCCTTATTTTGAAATAGCAGAATGGTGTGACTCATGAAAGACAAATAAAGTTTTATTCGGGATATTCACCTTCCGTATCTACCGAAAACATATAGAGACAGGAAAAAATAAGCAACATTATGGAAGGGAAGAAACGTAAATACGGGGAGACACAGATATTCAAAACGTTTGACAAGGATGATTGGGCATGAGATGCTGACAGTATCTTTTGTAACACAGATTTCTTAATCTTCATGGTGTATTCGTTCGGTGTATTTGATAATACCTATATGTAGACATAAAGACAGAAACACACATGTAAGTATTAATGTAGCATTACAAAATGTTTAAAAGTAAACACTGTAAACTATGTTAATAACGTACACGCACATTACGAATTGACTGATGTAAGGAACTATATAAAAAAACCACCCTAGTGTTAAAATGCGCATAACGAACTAAAATTGATAGTGCCTTTGAGTTCGTTATAACGGTAGGTTACTTCACAACGAGACAGATAGTAGCACTGTAGTTAGAAGATGAGCTGCCCCAAAACCTAAAGTGTGCGTAAAGTCTGACAGGGAAGATGTATTTCTTTCAAACTATCTACATGCTGGCCAGCCAAATGCTTTCAAACCATAGCTATACGTCTAAGTCATATAGGTGTCAGCAAGGGAGATAGTTTGTGCCATGCCATGAGACATGAAACAAGGTAATTGTGTCAGTTAAAGGTAATTGTTGAATATATACTTGATGCTTACACGATGTAAGAGCACAACATGCGAGGTAGCAGTTATTGTTTGCGTTAATAAGAGATGTGCGGCATTACAATATATCGTATTGCATTGTATCAAGTGACATATCTACATCATGCTTTTCATCAAGTTACTGATGGGAAAAGAGAGATGAATTTTCTGTGAATTTGAATAAATGTTTAGATACGAGATCAAATTTATTCAAGAAATTTATACTGCGAAGAAAACGAAAACAGTTCTTTTGGTTTTGAATGTTTGAATGTGTTAAAGTCCTAACCTCACGAGGATGGACCAAAAATGTTAGATAATTGAAAAAGTTGTGCCGGGAAATGCTGGAAATAATATATTTTACTTGAGGATACAAACTTTGTCGGTCCAAACTACATCCACTGCATAGCTTCACCCTGCATAGCTTCACCCTTTTGTTTACAATTGCAAGTTTTGAATAGAATTCATTTGTTCGCTCCTTCAAAACAAGAATATACTTATATAGATAATTCTTTTAGTGTACCAGAAAACGTTGATATGTCAGACAGTCACGGTGTGTGTCTTGTGTATTTCTGTAAATCAAAATACCAGCAATTTGAGACAAATATTTAACGAAGTAGGTGTACTACAAGGTGAGTGTTTCATACACCACGTGTTAAGAGGTTACAAGGCAAATGGCTCGGAACCATTTAATATTCTAGATATGAACAACTTTGCGAAAAAAGACTTTTATACTGGATTTTCCATGTGGAATATTGCTGTACATACAACTTGATATGCACCTAATACTCTCTAGACAAGCGCAATGGAGCAGGTAGTGATGTCCCAGTCTGGTATTCATTTGTATGCGATCTCCCGCACTGGCGAGTTGTCTGAATGACAGAGACGGAGCGATCAGTCACTACAGGATTTGTACCTATCTGTCTTTGTAATAAATATACAGTCGTGATGAGTTTGTAAATTCTATTCTAAAACAGTTTTAATCCCATTTAATAGTCTGGGCTGTATATTTTTGTCGTTTTCCAAATTTCAACAAACATTTTCGCCTAAAATTCGTGATGCACGTGTTTTTTATTTGCATTAAAATAGTCTGAATTGCTAACATGGATTTCTTTCAAACCACGAAGCTACATTCATAAAGTGCATTTCCAGAAAAACAAAAACGTGAACCTATTAATTATTGTAACAAGAAAAAACAAAAAGACAACAAGAACGGTAATACTTGAAATGTGAAATCTATGAAATCTATTATGAGTTTTGTGATAGAGGGATAGTGAACATTTAAGCAATACTGATTTTGGGTTTACGACACCTTGACTTCCATGCAACATTAATGCATGATGCCACATTCTCTACTTTTAAATACTGCATGATCCCTGGCTATAGGTGAGTGATTTTAAGTGGCATATGAATGACCGGTGCTGGGGCTGTTGACACTTCTAAAGACCATTGTCCATGGTTTGGCTGTAGCAGACTCTTATTATTGAACAAAAACCTATCCAATAGAATAATAGGATGCCACATGGAATGGTTTGTATGTGGAGTGTCCAAACATGATGAAAGTGACCACTGCTGTCACGTGCTTTGTGGAAATCCTGTTCAGGTTGAACGACCTGCACGTGCAACAGATACATCACGTGATAGACACGTGACATGGCATGTCAAAGATTGCGGAGACAACAGTAGGGCTCTTTTGGGAGCTGTGAACCGTGTCTATTATAAACCCACAGGATGCAGAGAAGGTACTTCAGATTGGACGGTCGTGTGTTTCATTGTTTTTCAAGTAAAATGATTTTAACCAAACTTCGCTGTCGATGTGCCTGACTTGTTGAATTTGTATGGCTTGTTGCTTTTTCGAAAGTCTTTTTTGTTTTGTTAAAATGTTTAATTAAAATTTAATCAAGTAGCTAAAAACCTCTTAGAGCAAATGCAGTTATTTTAACACACCAAATAATATGATATTAAATATTTAACGCAAATGTCTCCAATTCCCACTTTTAGCCCATGAATATGTCCAAATGGAACCTCCCTTCTCTGTAGTTTTGTAAACGAGGAATCTCTATGTTAATCCGAAGCTACAAATATTCAATTTACACCCGTTTTATGTTTGGCAGGTTTTAATTATGTAGATGAATTAAATCTCCGCAAAGTGTCATTTCGAGATTGATGACACTTTGCGAAGCGCGGAAATAGAAATCCGTTGTGGAATAGCTAAACATTGCTTTGTTTCAGTTGGTTTAATCATACAGAGATTTCAATAGCTATCTGCAGATCGAAGGGAGGGAATGGTTTTACTCAATGTTAATCAAACCGCCCGTCAGGGCCATAGATTGATCAGGTAAACATTTCAGACTCGGTGCCAAGAGAGCTACAGAAGGAAGAAGGGGTGGCGGATTTTTACCTCACACAATTAGAGAGCGATACAACAAAACGACCCGGCTATCGGACTTCATAAGAGACTGGCTTCAGGCTGAGAATTTACTCCAAGTCTGTTTAATTTTCTCTTTTCATCGTCGGTTCATTGACTCATCAAATTCCTGATTTCCTCTCCTCCCGTCGCATATTGATAGCAATTATTGTGCATGTTGGGGTTTAATTTCCTTCCAGCGCAAACATTTCTAGCCTGGCAACACATGCTGAAGTGGGGTTCTATTTGGAAGCTGTGTGTGAGGAAGAGATGGCAATTCACTCGCTATTGACCATCTTTTCAATTTTCACACCGATTCTAAACCTTAGTCGAAGATGATTAATTTACAGATAACCACAGCTTTCGATCCTTTTTACATAATTTGTGGCTGTGTTGGGGCATGTGAATATGAATGTTCATATACCTTTAAAAGTGTAGGTTTATGTAACCTCGAATCACATATAGGTCCATGAGGCTGCCACACAGTCGTCCTGCATGCATTATCCTTCTTGGGTCAAGGACGTATGAAGGGGAGACAATTCTCAATGGCGCAGACTTTGAACGTCTCTCGAGGTGTGTGGAATACTTATACTAATAAATCTTGTTTCTGTGTCTGTCCTAACATCTTTTTGATCCTTATAACCTTTTTACTTTATAAGGATAAGTAATACGTTTCTGAAGAGGATCTTTTTTGCATGATAGATATTTGTTTGTTTCTTCAATCTCTTGCACATATATACTCGTATGTTGTGCTGGTATCTTAGTCTTCAGGTTGCTTGCCACGCTACAGTGAGTTCGATTCTCCACATGAGTAAAATGTTACCCACCGTAACATTGCTGGAATATTGCTTAAGTCGGCGTTTACAAAAGCATACTCATGATTACATGCTCAAGATGACATTCTGTTTTTCGCGGCTAGGATATTTACGAAATGCAGCATAACCGCCGTAAAACTACATGCAGTCGCTGAAAGTGTCTTACATACCTCAAATATGTACTTCAACGTCGGTTTCCGCCAAGCAGCAGAGTGACGATCGCGTGATCTGAGGAATGCCCTGCGTGGGGGATTGTCCAATTCATTGAGTAGACATGGCGCGGACGATATGATGACGATGATGATGATGATGACGATGATGATGATGATGATGATGATGATGGTGATGATGGTACACCTAAGTAGACTGACTGTCTACTTATCTGTTGTAGATGGAACGTTGTTAGATACCAATAACAAGCGATACAGTAACGACCAAAATAACAATGACACAACGACGACAACGACGACGACGACGACGACGACGATGATGATGATGATGATGATGATGATGACTGAAAACATAGCAACAATAATTTCATTACAACAATAACTAATGATTACAACAGATACCAAAACTGACAATAACAATGGTAATTACCAGCGATGCAACAATGATAATAATAACAATGGGATAATAGTGAAAATCAAGGGATAAATGAACACCGCAAGTCAGTATTGTTATTGTTTATCATTTTAGTACATAAAATTTGAAAAAGGCGTAAACATGTTGACTCCGAAACGTTCATTGCCATACTGTGAATAGTACCGTTTAAAATGACGTGAGGATATCGAGATGGCTATATAATGTTTATTGGTCCAGTGGTTAATAACCCACTTTAGGAAATTTATTTATGATAACTTTATGCGTAACGCCATCCCCAATCAATGCTTTTATGAATTATATGCAATTAAAAGGCCCTCTTTAGCTGTATTATCACAATCCATTATGGAACCAGTAAATTGTCAGGAGACCTAACGACATCATTGTGCTAGACTCAAGTAAACCAAATAGCCCTTTCATAATTTGACAGATGAAACTATATATCGGCCTGCGGAGGCTTTGAGTAGACGCTGAAATTACTCTTAGACGTAAAACACTATAATGTTACGTACGCCTGTGGTGACATTGAACTTGCGACCTCGCAAAATAATCTTGAACGCACGTACGCAGTATTCAGCCATTTTAAATTTTAAGCACACATTCAAGCGTGGCACGTGGACTGCTATTAGTTCACAGGCTCTGAACCTGATACTTGAACATAACCGGTTGTGTCTCTTAGGACGGTGAGTTCAATTTCCAAATTGACATCTCCTATTTTCAATAGCTCAGCGGTCGCGGACTAACTTTTTGTTCACTCAACAACACGATCCATTTACTCGTAGAGGTGTAAAAATCTAATTCGGAATACACGTGCAGGTTAACACGACAGCGATATGGGACCCGAACGTTCATTTAAAGTTTGACAGAGCAATATCCTTCCTGTCACAGGTACGCCACTGCCTGCTGGTGAATGCCGCGGCCCTTGTTGTGGTTGTCAATATCTCTCGTGTTATTTATCATTTTTCGATCGCAGTTACAAATTCTGATCTTGTCAATGCCATGTTTGCAAGTCAAAGGGGTAATCTTCTGGCTTTTCGATATCCGAGAAAATGGCTATAATTGATCCATTACCGCTGTTACCCATGCCAGAGATGGCTGCCATGATGGTCTTAATCCAAACCGGAAGTCGTCTGCTGTGGCCATAAAACATGGCGCTAGTATACCGTCTGATCATGTCGATGTGGAATTGTTGATTTATTGGGCAGGTAAAAGGCCCCGAACAAGCTTACGTTTTGTTGGTGAGCTGTGGTTAAAGGAAGAAAACAAAATTAGCTGTACAGGTAGCCGTCATATTGTTAAACGAGTATTTTAACATTGTGGGTTAATTTTCACATTCTGCTTGTTGGCTACAATGTATGAACCGAACGATTATGACCTGTTATTATTGGACAAAAGCGATTACACAATATTCACGGTGTTTATTTCAGGACAAGTCACGGAAATGTAAAGCTGTGGCGGACATGAAATGGTATTTTGCGGGGATAGAAAATTTGTAAAATTACCATGAAAATGTAAAGAGAAGAACAGTACAAAGCTACGAGAGCCTTCAGTATATCTTTAATTTATTTCATGCTGACATCAAATAAAACGAACAACGAACAGGAACATTATATGCGATGTAATTCCCCGTTTCGATGTGTTTTGACGAGTATACATGGATTAAGAGTTTCAAGTCAGTATAAATAAGTACTGTTCATGAAGATGAGATATGATGAAATTAAATTTTCTGTATCAAACGAAACCAAAAGAAAAGAAAAAGGGGTACGGCAAGGTCCATTCCAGTTACAGCCAAAAATCAATCAGTGTGACATTGTCTAACATAAAGTGGTACAAAAACAGTACGGTCTAGTTTCCTTGGACTGGTTGCTGAAGCTCAGCCCCTCTTTAAAACCTAGGACTACAAATGCACTCAAGCTGGCCTAGAGCAGAACAGTTACAGGTACCCGACGTCGGCGATGCTATCGGGGCGAGTTTAAGTTGATTATCTAAATCTATCGTGCACTAGCACAATTCTAGCCCAATATACCTTTTAGATTAGCAATGCACTAAGGACTCGGAGCAAATGGCTTTCAATTAACACGAGGCCCTATAAACATTACCCCAATTACCCTTTACATTTCATAGCGGCCACGTGACCCTACGAATTAAACACGGGCTTCTAAACGCCGGAAATTGCGCAAAATGGCGTTCTGGCGCCACGATCGCGCAGCACGAGCAGCGCCGCGGGCAGACGACAATTTCCACGTCGCGTAGTGTCTCGTTCGGGCGAGATTTCATTCATCTTTATCTACTTGTTTAATCTAGGCAGGTTAGACCCGTATTACGCTCGTTTTCACAAAAGGTCAACCCCTCTAAGATTACTCTTTTAAACACACACTTATCACAGGAATTTACAAACCGTCACGTGACATCATTTAAATTTTGAAACATCCCTTCTTGAATGCATGTATAATTAACGTTTAAAAATATAACCCATTTTACTGCCTTTGTTCGAAATGAAAACTGTTTAAGGAGTGTGTTTTAATGGATTTAGCATTAATTTCATGAAAGTCTAATATATTTGCTGCGTTGCCGTGTACGTTTAAGGCTCTCGGTGTTATGGAAATGAAAGTAACAGGTTCAGAAGCTGATAAAAGATTCTAATCACACGGGAAACGCCTGGAAATATAAATAATCTAATGATAGCATCTGCATGAAGTGAATTGTCGGTTATCTCGACTGTAAAATATCGGCTTTTCTGTTGTTCGGGACATGCGAAGTACCGGTGCAGGATACAATGTGTTGAGTTCGCGTTAAAGGATCTATACTGTCAAGATTAGACTATGTTAAAGGCAAAATACCTTAAGATCAGTCGAATGCCTCTGAGCTCAGTTCGTACCTACGTTTTGTCGTCAGAATCTAAATATTCTTTCAGATTCGGAAACCGATTTAACTACGAATTACATTGCAATTACAAAGGAGCTTTTTACGTATTTGAATGCATAAATATTCGAGCTTTTGGAAAAGATCTTTGAAAAATATGTTGTTCAGGGTACAGACTACAGGCTAAAAACTTTATGAGAAGCTCCAAAGTATCCATCTGTAGTCTCAAACGACACCATAACTTGATTATCAGAAAATAACACATTTTTAAAAAAGATAAATGAGGGTGTTAATAGAATTACATTTATCTCCACATACACCTCGTATGTAATTATCAGCGGCAAAACCATTTGCATGTTTATGAGAAATCAGTGTAAAAGCAGAATGCCTGGTTCAATTCCAACAACATAATGAAAATATTTATCAATATACTAGTTAAAGAGGATGAATATCATTTTGTAATATTACCTGTAACTATTACCTTTCTGAAAATGCATTGACTTCGTAATAAACACTGACTATAGGAACGACTGAGTCTAAGACAAAGCTGACTATGTTTTGAAGCTATGTGTTCCTCTTCAAAGCTAAAAGTGAATACGCGAATATCATATGGGGTTTGACGTAATCTTCGATTAGGTTTGGTTCACAATGCATATTCTCTCTGGTCTCAACACGAAATTAAGCGTGTTTAAATGCAGGGGGTGGGATGGGGGGAGGGTGGGGGGCATCAACAAAACATGCGGTCTTCAGAGAGAAACATAGTGTTTTGAGCGACGTCAACTCACAGGGATCAAATGTACAATAGTAACAATCACAAATCAAAACCTATTTGAGACCTCAAGTGGAAGTGACCATTCACAGATAAGATCAAACGTCTTATGTTCATTCCCCAGCTTATATAAACTGTGACTTCATTCAAGCCGAGTTGTCGTCAAAAGTAGGATTTTTGTGATGTTTCCTTGTTCAATCATCTGTAAAATTCTGTTTTTATTGGTGGACTGTGAATAATCAACGTAAATAATGCATAAAGCATCAGTCCATTATTGAAGTACTGCTGCAGTTGAATAGGACACAAGTAAGTTAGTTTATTAAGAGGACCCCCATGAACTGCCCACAATGACATTGGTTACCGGTCAAGGAGACTTAGCGGACGGTAAAGACTCGGACAACATTTGTATGGTCGCTCTATGTTTGACCGCTGGCCATTGTACTTGACCACTGACTTTTAGAAATGCGCTGGACACCGTTCCTGTGATGTTAAACAAGCGTTAAAATTAGCCAAGCGAAAGAGCAACAAAAGGAGTCACGTCGACTTAGACTGGTCACGTGATGGGCCCACTAGTCACGGAATGGGTTGACTCGTCACGTGATGGGTGTTAGTTTGTCTGTGGGTCTTACGTGACGGCAGCCGTTGTTCTCTAGTGTAATAGATTGTGTGTGTGTGTGTGTGTGTGTGTGTGTGCGTGCGTGCGTGTGTGTGTGTGTGCGTGTGTGTGTGTGCGTGTGTGTGTGTTCTTTTCACGTTTAAGGAATGTTTTACTTCGTATGTTAATAGTTCCCCGTAAACTGTGAAGTTGTTCTTGAATTTGCTCTTGTTGTGATTCCGTACTCTATTTTGACAGTTTGAAATATGTGTTTGTGCCAGGTAGGTAGTCATCAGGGCCACTCCAACCTATCATCATGTTTTTGTTTCTCACGAAATATGGATAACTCGACATGTATGCAAGTTAGAACTGGGATAATTTGGGATTAACTGTATTTCTCCATCGAACGTCTCAGCCATGTTTTTCTAACAGTCTGATTTGGAGTGCCTTTCTGGTATAGGAGGCTTATACAGTAGAGAGGGTCACGTGTGATATGGGGGATCTAAACTATAAAGACAGTCGTTGGGGTTAGAAAGAGACATGACATGACATGACATGACATGACATGACATGACATGACATGACATGACATGACATGACATGACATGACATGACATGACATGACTGTGACAGGAATCACCGTAGGTATGAAATATGTCCTGTGTACAGAGTATCATGTCCGTTATGTAGAGAGTGTCATGTCTGGTATGAAGGGTTTAAACGGCAGAGTATGGCAGACTAGCAAGAGTTCAGCACATCGTCAGAGAGCGATTCCCATTTTTGCAAAAGAGATTTGACGAGATCCTGTTAGACGTGTTATGATTGACGTCCATTCTTAACTACTCGCCTCTTACCGTAACCTGCAAGAAGGCTTGCCGGAATGACCCGAGTAGTTACGAATGGATTGACGTCACGTAACCTGACAAGACGAGACAGGTTAAAGAGACATGGTTTGACGTACTATAAAGTGACGTGACGTGACAAGAGAGGACGTGAGGAGGGGACGCAAGAAAAGGTCACATGATATGACATGAAGTGATACGATTGATACCACATGACGTTACATGACGTAAAAGACCGTCACTGTCTTTGAAGTGACGTTAAACAGCGTGGGAAGTGACATCACATGAGTTAGAAGGGGCAAAGCGTGATGTCAAGTTCTAGTACTTTCTTTTAAGTTGAGTCCCATCCGGGATTCGAACCCACACCCTCAGAGTCAGGCACTTCCACCTTGTGGAAGTCGCGGTGGCTGAGCATGCTAGGCAACTGAGGTTGTGTGCTGTCGATTAGGTGTCTGAGGTGCGGGTTCAAATCCCGGATGGGACTCAACTAAAAAAAATACTAAGTGTAATCCCAAATATAAAATATCTTACTTTTGACCACTTTCTAGATGACATTGTGTAATCACAGCCTTCTCGGGTTAGCTTCTTCTTATCGGTTACATATGTAGATCGTTGAGTACAGATCGATACATAGTGCAGAAACCTTCTGAACAGATCTGACATGGGAGACGATAGCGTTCCAGCAGTGATGTTCCTGCAGCATCCGCTACAGTCTACCATACAGACTCTTGAACAAATATATCTAAGAAAGTCCACGCAAGTCTAACAACTGTGGCAAGTCAAGATTTCCACAGTCTCGGGGCTCCCTTTCATTTCATTCTCATTTCATAGAGACTAGATATTAGTCCACATCCGATATTGATGTTCCCTTTCCATACATTTTAAAGTGCAATCCAGAATGTTCTATCTCCCAGAATTTACAAGGGCATCATAAAAGTCCACCTTAGAAATTACTTAATCATTTTACACAAATCAAGGCTCCAAATTAAGCTCTCAATATTGTTTTTTGTTAATATGTGGACATTTCCAACAATGACGCATCTGGGGCCAAAATTATATTTGTTGCAATTCCCTACGTCCCCGTGGTTTGTTCTGGTTTCAGGTTTTCAGATGAGCTTTATTTGCCTTCTCGTGTGTTTGTGACAGTGCCAGGATATACACAGACTAGGCTCACACCTTGGGGCCATCATTACACACAATGCAGTCGGAATTGTACAGTTGCAGATCTTTATTATGAGTATGGAAAGTGTTTGGACCTGTGTTAATGATTGTATAAAGTCGTATTATTTAAGTAAAATGAAATGTTATGCCGTCCCTCTAACGTGCTTCAGTCCTAATTATCCAATGTAGAATTGCTTCAGTGCTTATATAAATAATTACATACATGGTGTCAACACGAAACACTGTCGGTCTTCACGTACCAGCATCGCTGTAGTCATTCACATACACTGGAGATGGGTGACGTCATTCACGCTAGCTTGCACTAACGTCTCTGCTAGTTATAAATCAAAGCAAATAATAAATTAAAAGATTATTTCTATCCCACATAAAGTTGTTATTTCCGAGATAACAAGGCCCGATGTGTAGGAGCTGAAAGAAATGGATTGTGACGAGACTAATCCGATGTCTTCCGAATGTCCTGACATTCGTAAGATTCTGTTAACAGGGCAGTGAACCAGAAAATGGGTCTAATATGCCGAGCAGTCTGGCGTTTATGGTTAATTTAACAAATTTTCGATTTTCAGCTTATTATGGCCAAGAGAGCAACTGAATACAAAGCTCATTGACGGATTAAGAAAGACGTTGATGCCCGCTGTCCCGATCTTAGTTGCTTATTGCCCCGTTCCTCATGTCAATCCATTAGAGTAAAAGAAAAATACCCAAATATGCCGTGGACCCAACGGAGAATGCATAACTGCAGAAATTCTCAAAAGTTAATTTAGCTTTTGTTTGACGTTTTTGACATTTGTGTAACCGGGTAAGACCCCGCGTGATGTGCTCGGTCAATCTTTATTACTCTCAAAGTCATTTAAAGAAATTGTTTGTATGGAGGCTTCACGAGCAGGATTGGCTGAGAAACGGCCTTTCAATTCCTGTCTATTGGAGCCAAAGAAAAAGCCAGTTTCGCAAGCTCTTATCAATAACGGGGGGTTGCGGGGGACTGTCCCGGGCGTCTAAATTGGACCCCATGCTCTCCCTCTTACCTCTTGCATCGATTTTAATTAAGCTAAAATTTGACACACGTTTTGGAGCCCTCTTAGTAATAGACGGGGTAACTTTTTGATGTGGATCAAATTAGCGTGGCGACACAAATATGTCATCACCGAATTAGTGGCGCGAGCGTGGCACGTGAGCGCACGAGATCTTTATTTAGGGTCTTTTTAAACTTATTTTATTTCCTGCAGTAATTATGACGCTGGAACCCTAAGCCGTCTGTTTCAATTTGGTAGGGAATATGGATATAGGCGTCATGGCACTCCCCCGACACTTACCTAATAAATCTAATTGTCAACGAAACGAGCGGAAAATGGTCCAAAAAATGGGTTTTAATTGATTCCCATAAGAAAGAGTTTAAATGTAATATTTACCAGAGACGGATCGGGGGCCTTGCGAGTAAAGTAGGGAGGATTTGATGGAGGGGTCGTTACTGTTGGAAGCCGCGGGGGTAGGGTTGTGTGATATAGATTAGAAGTAGGTTTGGGATTAGAGATACATCGTCGGCACCTACCAAGCGTCACTGTGCCACGATAAACCGTGCGGGGTTTTTTTATTTGAGGTTTAGCAGAGATCTCTTTGAAGGAAGTTAAAATAACGCTTTAAGAACTTGAAATAGACAGTTTAGACTTACTTCCTCTTCGGAAGATAAATTAGATTATAAAATGTAAATTGAATTTTGTGAATTAATGTGATTTTACCCCGATAACGCGGGCACACGAGAGAGCATCTTTCGTGAAAAATGTCCAACATTTTACTGATGTTTTCTCAAGTAATTAAAAACAATCTGGAACTCAGTTTGGATTTAACAACATGCCAACAAATATAATTGACAAAATGTTAGGTTTTCATTTCGTGGATAATTAAAGAGAACAGCCTAAGTGAATTAATGTCGGTAAAGACATTATTTAAACCACTCACATGGTTAAACTACAGTTAACATTACATTTCGTTTCCGTTGCAATCTGTCAGTGATACTGGTGCTTTTGAACTGAATATCTGTTCTTATTCATACACATGTATCAACTAGTGAAACACTACATATATTTCGCTGCAGATTGTCGGCTATGATAACTACTTCAATTTATTTTCAACAAACATTTCTAAGATTAAAGATGCCTTAGGAAAGTATTCTTTCGCGGGATGCTATATCTATTCATTTATCTCCAAAGTCAATTGCATTGTACATTTCATCGAATATTGGGCTACGTTAAACCGTTGCATGGCAACAATCATTTCGAAATAAACAATCGTCATCACTTAAAGGATTACATGAATATCATGTTCATGACTGTAGGATTTGATTGGCAGCTTTTAGTTGAAATGTATCACCAAATCCTATCATCTCGTTATGGGTGTTGTTAACACCCGAGGGTCAACACCATAAAGTGGCCCACATTTACTCCAGTTCTTGGCAGGCCATTAACTGTAAATAAACAAGACAAAGGATGTGGTAACATACCCTATTCCGACTTAATCAACAAATGTTTTCTTTATACATCTGACCAACATCTTGTATATTACAACATTAACAAAATCCCAACCATTTTGTCAAAACAGACTTCCATTAGAAAAATATATATTCCACATTAAGAGTTACAGTGCTATGCTCCGCTTAGTCATAAACCCCATTTGACAGCAAAGTGAACTTTTAGCTTGGTCACGATCCATAGATAGGTGATCTACTCAATCTTCAACTCTCAACGCGATATCGGGCTTGACTTGACGTGTAGATCCTAGTACCGTCTAGTTTCGCTAATCAGCTTTAATTGAAACGTGAAAACATTGATCCAAGTGCAATAATTATACTCATATTCGCCAATAAGGAGCCGTCTTTATTGGACAGTAACACCGCTACAGCTATTCACTTGCATCCGCTTCGACTGCGAAAGAGCAAGCCCAATGCTTGGCTCGGATTGATCCTCAATCGTGGGTTTTTAGCGAAATGCGATAAATGCAATTATCTCTAATTGTACTGACTGTTCGGAGTCATAATAAGATGAACAATTGGTACTTGCTCCAGCCTAATGCCTGATGGCGTCCCAATTTGAATACATGTCAAAAGCTGCACTTCCTAAGGTCCCTTTTATGAAGCAACACACGATTGATAATGTACTTTTCGTGTTCGCCTTTCACAAAGAGAGTGTAACATTTCTACTCCGACAAATACATACTTCGCCTGACGGTTGGAAATCCCCCGTAGTGATCCTAAAATCGCAAGGATGCCATTCGCCCGATCCTTCCGCCATTGTTCCACAAAGGTTGTTCCGGGTTTTTAAATCTTTTTTTCCGAATTTAAAGTTTCACCGTGCGTATTTTTGAAGCAAATGTCACTCGTCCAAGAGTAGTCTGTCCTGCGTGAAAGGAAGCCCCGAGTAGATTGATGACATGTCGATCGCAATTTACATCAATAAAGTGTGACTGGCTATGAGTGAATACACGGATTCTGCATCTTAGATACAAATTTGGCGCCTGTACATCTAAAGAAAAATGTTTACTGTCGGATACGAACTATGAAAGGCTTTGTATGAGGAAAAGTGGCGAAACCAAATATATAAATCAATTGATGAGCTTGTAGAGGTCTTAATAAACAGGCATAACTAAGCCATATATTCGTCCCTACAAAACATCCCCGAGTGCATGCTGATTGGATCATTCGGTAAACCTCGGCTGATCATGTTAAACCTCGGCGGCTCGAAGATATGTCTCGGTTACGATGAGAGGAGATGACGTTTCGTGCAATCAAAACCTCCTCCAGCGAGAGTTATAGATTTCAGGTTGTCGATATCGTGTGTAACATATATGCTACATTATACATGCATTTTGGGTCCTATTGAAAATCTATGCAGCTTCATAAATCTATAAACGTCCGATTTGTAGAACGAACTCGGCTGACCTGGTTGCCACAAGTCTTCGGCTGCCTCTTATTCCAATGGCTCTTTCAATGCATACTAAACGCCATGGGTCTGAAATCAGGTTTTGTTTTATAACTAAACATATATCTTCTCAAAATAGACAGGGGAGTTAATTCCCAAATGACGCTCCTACATGACGTGCTTAACTTTTTGTAGAAACGTAATGTAAGTTAACAAAGCTCACGACATTTAGCGGTGATAAAAAGCAGAACAATTTCAAAACGTAACTGCTTTCGTGTCAAAAAAACTTCGCACTGTTTTGCCACAAAAATGCGCCATAAAAAACGAACATGGCAATTCGCTTTGGTACTGTACAAATAGTAATCCATTTAAACAAAACCTGTGACTGAGATTAAGTATAATTTTTCAAGTCTGTGTCCACAACACGAACCACAAGGGTGTGTCAACCAGCCCTGATCAAGCTGAAACATCAATCTTATTTTATGTTTCCCATTAACATCTTGCAATCCACAACCGGGGCCGCAACTAGCCGTTTATCAGCCCTCATCAAAGCACACCCGGTCTTGATCAATGTAAATAAGATGGACTGTTACACATAACACGCTATCAACTCAGCTTTTAAGATGTAAAAAATGTTAAAATCCTTTGTTTAAATATGCCTTTGTTGTGAAATCTGTTGATCCCTCAAGGAAGAAACTTATTATGGTCATCATCAGCGAGATGCGACCACCTGGATTTATGAAAGTCCGATACAGTGTATATTAATGCCCGTTTGCTGTTCCTAGAGTTTGCATGCACTCTTTCATCATCAAATAATATTTAACATCGAAATTATATGTTTACCGGTTTGTACCGAATGTTTCCACTAACAACGGCAACCTATCAACACTGTTGACTCTTGTAAAAGCAGCCAGCTCTCTGACGTAATATGTTGCCTCTGATGGTAGTTTCACCCCGCGATCGAGAGATGTTATTCAACAAAATTTAACTTTTAAAAACATGAGTTACAAACCTTTTAGGTCGTGCTAATGCCACGCGTTTACATTCTGCCCGTGGCTATGGCTATTGACGATGAAGTATTTGTCAATTACACGAAATGCGATCTCTTGCCAGGGCCGATGTAAATGTCATGCCTTGAACAGCTTCCCTCTTATCATAACACATAAAATCACATTACACATCGATGCTGATCAGTGACACCACCGCCATGAATGTAATCTTGTTGATAATTATGCGCCGCGCTGCATCAGCGATCAAGTATCCCGTAATGTTGACAAGCGAAATGTACATGCTATGAACCGAGACAGACGTGAAATACCTTCCATTACTTGTAAAACGACACTTGTTAATTTCGTGTAATTACAACATTGTCACGGAGAGGTAACTTCCATTTCGTTTCCTCAAATATTTTTCTAAACTTATCGGTTTTTCTGCACTGTGATATTTATTCTATTCTATGATCAGAGAAGCAAAAGATTGGTGTTTTATTCCGAAAATGGGATTTGTGATGCTTTTTTGAGCAGGAAAGACATGCAATTTCATCTCATTGAAATAATTCGTTTTTTATTACAAATACAAATTTTTGAAGATAAAGCCTCGCATTTTGAATTAGATCTGGGTTTCGTTGCTATCTGGTTTAACAATCATGGCATTGTAAATGCGCTTGGAACTATTCACCTTGTGAAAAACTTTGTTATATTTTTTATAATGAATCAATTATTCTGAAGAATGATAAAATCACCCTGGGATATCAACCTGAAAGCTATTTAATCATAAAGTGATATTAACAATTAATAAGAACCGTACGAGCAAATATCATATAATGGAGATTGGGGTTAGGTTTCGATAGTTTTTGCTTCTTCTGTTAGACTGTTTCAAAAACCTTTTAAACGAAAGTTGACTAAAATGCCCTCTCATAAAAAAATCAGTTTTGTTCGATATTCATACAACAGTGCATTTGGGATTCAAAGGATATAACCAAATGTTTGTATGATATTTTTTCGTAAATCTCCTCATAATCCACCTTAAGAGCTGAAAAGCATCTTTTGTATTCAGAGCTACCTAATCCAATTAGGCTATCGTAGAAAAACTTGTAGTGATCCATCAAACAAATATTTGACAGCGAACTGAACATCGTTCCACTCTACGAGTGTTTCCATATTGTAACATATTCAACACCATTTCTTTCGAAACCACGCCTACACCACTAAAACAACTGTTTGAATAGTCAACCATATTTTCACAAGCGTAACCAGGCACCGCAAATTTATTTGATATGTAACAAGATATTTGATCTCCTATTGTGCTTAACCGCGCGTGTACGCCGGGTGGCCGATATATGTAAACACACCCTCTCTACAGCTCTGTATGGATGTAAACATCACTTAATATCCTCAATAAACAAACGACCCCAGGGAAAATAGTAAAACCTGGCAGTCGCGTCAAATCGTCAGTAAATCAGTCCAACATCACGTGCTATTTGCACCTTGGTGTTAATTTCATTTTACCGTTTAGTATCTCCTGTCATGTCGATAAACTCGTTTGCCTGACGGGTTGATCGTCGGGAGTGAAATACATTACTAGTTCTGGTTTGTAATAACATAGCGAGTGTGAAATAGGCATGATGTGAAAGAGACATGATGAAAAGGACGGTCGATGACAACTCTCTAATTATCTCGTCAATACTGCAATTTGTTCCTGGTATATTAATCAAATGTTTTAGTTGAGTGCTTGATTTATAAAAGAAGCACGGTTCAGCCTGGATTGACCTGCGACAATCTGGCGTGGAACGTGAAGACTTGAAGACAATAACGATCTGTCTGCACCTCGCGTTGAAATAAACAGACAATGATACTTGCAAATTATATTCATAATTGATACTAATGCTCATAGTAATATTAGCATTATTATTAATTATAATAATAATTATTATAATATAGCAATATTATAGTTTATATTAGCTTCGGCATAAGTGTCATAACATATTTTGAATTTCAGTAAAGTGATATTTAATTGTGATGTGACACAAACGACTCATACATATCACATGGGCAAATGTTAGTTGCCATTAATCACTAATTCTTTTAGATGTTTTGCTCTGTCAACAACAACTTTTGTACGTTGTTAATTAAGAATATTCCCGTTAGGTCTGTTTTTTTCGTTATATATCATTATAAAATATGACGAAGAGGTGAAGCAGATTTCATTTAGCTAGATAAAACCTAATTAGTTTTATAAGGAATAATACCAGCGTATGCAATGATGTACACTCCACCGGAAACACGCTGGTTCTGCACCACAAATAATGACGTCCAAAGTCCAGTGAATTATAAAAGACCAACTCAACACCAAATATTTAGCTATTCATCAATCAACACATATTAATGGACCACACAAGTCCAAAGTCCATATGATCAACATAATTTAAATCAAGATCAAAGGTCTCAGTTCTACTGTTAAAGGCAAACGATTCCGCCAGCCTCTACAGACATGAGGGTGCTTCATCTGCCGTTGATAGCCACTACACAATTCAAACGACACCCGCTTTGCCCCTTGACGTACCCGTTCACGCTGTTACCTGAATGGGTCCACAAACACGTCAACACCCCAACACCACCCCCGGGGTAAAGAAAGGGTAGGGTGGCAGGTTTCCCTGTCAAGAGAGTAAAGGGGTGTCTCTAATCAGTCTCCCGATAAGGAGACACACAAACCTACATATTGTCTCAGAGTAATTTTCGATGGGATTTTCAAGAGCCCGGGCCTAATGGTGTTGGAATGTGCACGTACATACAATACTGTGTTGACATGTCTGTTAACTTGTGCTGTGTAGAACATAATGTAGAACATAGGACACAGGACTGGGATATTCTCTTTCAGACTACTGACGGGCAACACACACCTGCTGAATTGTCGTTTACTAGCGGATATTGAATACTTTTATGCATCAAACTTCTTTGTAATAAACTTTAGAACGCCGTTAAACGGAATGTGTATAAATAAAACTCTTTTACCAAGCTTTATTTTAACTGCCGGACGAAAGAAAGTGAATCTATGTTTGATGGTGGCCAGAAAATATAACAAGGAATGGTTATTCGCCAAAGATGCATTTGATTCTGTTGTCACTGATGTGTTTGGCAATTGGCACTGTATCGTCGAATGATTCTCAATGACGGTTTATATTATATATACAAGGTTTATATTTCAGACATATGTTGTCTTTTGCAGGCACGCGTTTAGTAAACAATTCACGAATTTTGTGTTTTCTTATGAACCTCAAATCATAACATTTCCCTATAAATTCATTTTTATTAAACAAATATTTGACATTTTTTAAATTCCCCGAACATATTAGGTTTTCATTTCGTGGATAATTAAAGAGAACAGCCTAAGTGAATTAATGGTTTCTCACTGAGGTGGTAGATTCAGAATCATAGGTAAATCTAGCCTTGCTTCGTTTAGGTTGTGCACACAGTTAGGTCTGGGTGGAACGGAATATACCATAGTTCAGGGACTGTGAGACAGACTGAGAACAAATCTACAACATCTCCACTTGAAAGCGGTAGCCTAATGGTTGAAGCATCCGTTCGCCATGTTGAAGACCTAGGTTCGATTCCCCACATGGACACTACATGTAAAGGGCGTTTCTGGTGTCCCCCTTGTGATAGTCCTTTAGTAAAACTAAACTCGCTCTCTTTATTAGATGCACGCTGAAAGCAACGTTTGGGCACTTCATATACTGCCGAACACGTACCATTATATATGTGTATGTGATAACATACAAACAATTTTGCATGAATTATGCGACGTAATGATAGGAAAATTGAAAATACGGCTGTGGGTCAGTGTTGCATAAGTTGAACATTGTAAAAATAGACCATCAATACCCAACTGTTTGCAGTTTGTATACTCGTGTCTAAAGTAGACCCTTGACTTACGATAACCCTCGCTAAACAGTTTACTTAACCCTCTGATTTAATGAGAGACACGCGCTAAACAAGGTAATAAACACAACGTTGACTTGACACCGGGACTCATTGTTTGGGCTCACTTTGGCAGCTTGATAATGGTGCGATAATATTTCAGGGAATTGTGACGCTGTAAGCATATTTTTTGTAGATGTTAAACTCACAAGCACAGGTTTATATACAATCTTACGGCAAATTTTGACAGCATGTGGAGACCGTGCAAATAATGACATATCGCGATCTCCTCTGTATGTGACTAGGACCTAGTGTTATATTACTATAAAGTGTGTGTATGTGTAAGAGAGAGAGAGAGAGGGTGGGGTGGGGGGTGGGAGACATGTAGAAACAAGAGGAAAGAAAGAGGTAAAAATATGAGTCTCATCAGTGATTCGAATTCACACTCTTAGAGTAAGACACCAAAGAACTCAAAGCCAGCGATCTAACCCACTCAGCTTCCATAAAGAGGTAAAGTCTGATATCTAGTTGTCACGGCCACGAAGTGTAACTACTCCCATTGTCGAAAGCTATGGATACAGAAATCCTGTTTCAAAGATTAGTCATAAGTCAATAATACTTAATGAAAAAGGGAAAGGAAGTGCCTTGTAACCACATTGCGTGTTTCAGACAAATAGAATTAATACCATGTGAATTCTCCAGATCGTAGAAAAGAACGAAGCCCAATATGCCTAACATGTCATCTTTCACCTGTATACACAACTATCCCACTTGAAACAAATAGGAAAAAACATCTTTTCATCCCTTGGGAATTTGTCACCAAGTGGTAACCATCGAAAATATTACATTTATAGTTTTAAAGTTCAAACATGGAAGCCAGAGTCATTTTATACTTTACTGAGAATATATATTTTGAATATGCTTGACTTCCACATAAATAAGATCGTAAAGCCAAAATATCCGAATGGGCGCCATGTGTGCCTAACTGTTTATCTTATCACACGAGTGAGAATCTCTTCTGGAAGTTGCACAATCAAAACAAGCGACATTCACCAAGAAATAGAAACGTCTTGTACATCAATAATCGGACACTGTTCAATATTTGGCAAATTTGGTCATTCCTTCATACTGATTCCCTTCCTTTCGGTAGATATGTAAAACCCAGGGGGAGTCAAACGTATACATTAACATTCAGAATGAGGAAAACTTAAGGGAGGACAGAATTTTCATTTTACGTCCAACATTTGGATTCTTTGATTCACAATTTGTGCAATCTGGTATACTCTTTCTTCGTATATATCAATGAGCGCCACATGACGCTAAACGACTATATGATTCTGGTTACAACGTTAAGGCCCAAATGAAGGTGGGTAGAGTGGGTAAATAGAGGGACATTTCCTAATTTGACTCATCAGCCACAAATAAATATGTGTGATGTCGTTCTGAATATGTCTTGGTTTCCGTACCATGTCCCAGTATTTCCTTTCCTTGTGTCCAATTGACATTTGTCAATTTGTTTGTTTGTGACGGAAGCCACCGATGAATCAGGATAGGCTTACCTTTTCGAGAACATCTGATATCATACCTGATACCCTAACCGAGAAGGGGTGAGACAAACGGGAATCCGAATTAGAGCGTGAAGGGTAGAACATATAACGGGTGAGACCGAAAGGAAAATGAATCATAATGAGATGGACGGAACGTAGAGACAGAGACGGAACGAGATGGAAAGAACAGACAGGGTTGAGAAGCAGAAACAGAGGGACTGATCGCAGAGACGGGACGAGATGGACAGGACGCGGAAACAGAAAAAAGAACAAGGCGGACAGAACGCAGAGACAGGAGGGGATGGACAGGATGCAGGGACAGGACGGGATGGACAGGATGCAGAGAAAGGTTGAGACAAAAGGGAAACAGAAACAGACACTTGGCGTAGTAGACAGGACGAAACGGACAGGATGCAGAACATGAACGAGATGGACAGAACGGATAGACTGGTCAAGACAGACAGGTAGAGATTGACAGAACGTACAAGCAGAACAGAACGTGGTGCACAGAACAGATATAGGTCGCAGGAAGACAACGAGATGGACAGAACGCAGAGACAGGTTCAGATGAACGGAAAGTGGAATCAGAAACTGAACGACTGGACAGAGCGTCAGAAAAAGACATGCGTGACACAGTGCCATACGGTGAGACACAACGAGGCAGCCGGAACAGAGAGGCCGACTGCGAACAAGCAGATAAATATCAAGTCAGTTGAGGATGGAAGCGGTGTCCTGATTCGAACAGTCAGGGAATCCTTTTTTTCAAATTCGGATAGATGTCTATGATATCTCATAGATATCTTTTGAAATGACAGACATGGTCACTTGATCTGAGGAATCATCCGTTATGTCTCGGATACTGTGAATGTTTTCTTGGTAAGGCAAACAACATGCCTTTAGGAAAATACTAAACAGTATCAATAGAACTGTGGACTCAATAGGAGTGTGGACTAGAGAGCTCTCTGGTTTAGCAGAAAGTCACAAAACAAAGGAACGCTTTCAACGCACGTGAAATGATCCGTATTAACACTTAACCTGTTCATATGCTTCTTATTATATAGCTATTGCTTATATATACCAGGCATTTCTCTGTATCCTCCAGAAGAAAGGTTCCCTGATTTTGCGGTTAAGGACTAAGGATGTTTCAGTGTTGAGGTTTGAACGGAAGGACAATTATTTTAAATTTTCAAAATCGGTTTTCCTTTCTCCAACTGTTTTGTTCCAAGGTTGTTTCACATGAATGTTTCTGCACATAAAATGTCGATGGCAACATACGTGTATTGTAAAGCTGTCGCATCCATTCTCGCGAACCATAAACTACTGGATCCATAATATGTGCAAGATCTGTTTAGATTTCAAAAATTGGTTTTCCTTTTTCCCAATCATTTTGGTCCCAAATCTTTTCACATGCATGTTCCTATACATAATTGTCAATAACATTATAAGCGCATTGTTAAGCGATTATACCCGTTCTCACGAACCATAAACTACTGGATCCTTAAAGTGTGAATGATCTGTTTGTTCTTCCACTCAACGCATTTTTTCTTAACCAGATGGTATAATCTTTCCCACAATTCAAGTGTCACCGAACCGTATCCGGTTTTCGTCGGCAGCCATCTTTGTTTTGAATGAAAGCAGATAACGGCGAGGTGCGCGGCAACATTACAAAGGCCGTTGTTAAATAAATACCTAGTGGATATTGTGTTGCTAAAACCAGAGATTATTGTGTGTTAAACAGCTCAGCTCTTTAGTTTGGAATCTTGAAAAGTAATGCATCTTGTATGTGTCAAGCACGAGTGTATCAGTCATCTACAGGTTTGCAGAGATGTGTCAAATTTGGGTTCCCATGTTGAGATGAATGGGAACTTTGGGATATCATCGCGATGTATGACGCGTGTCAGTTATGGCAGTTTTTTTTCTATGGCGCTAGAAAAGGAGCTTTTTGTTCAGTTTTATAACATGCATTTCTATTTAAACTGATGAGCGATGACAGGTTTGCTTTTGGCAGGGTAGAGTGATTTTGACTGATCATTGTTGTTGTGTATAGATAGACCCGAATAGTGGGGAGTGGAGCATATGTAACAGTGGTAGCTAGTAGTAGTAGTAGTAGTAGTAGTAGTAGTAGTAGTAGTAGTAGTAGTAGTAGGAGGAGGAGGAGGAGGAGGAGGAGGAGGAGGAGGAGGGGGGAGCAGCAATAATACCCTTAAGTGAGACAAGCAAAGTAGCAGTAATATCAGTAACGGTGGCAGTTGAGCAGCATTGATATCAATAACGGTGGCAGCGGAGTAGCAATGATATCAGTAGTGGCTGTAGCAGTAATATCAGTAGCGGTGGCAGCGGAGTAGCAATGAAATCAACAGTAACAGTAGCAGTTATATCAGTTATGGTGGCAGTATTGTAGCAATGATATCAATAGTGGCAGTAGCAGTAATATCAGTAACGGTGGCAGCGGAGTAGCAATGAAATCAACAGTAACAGTAGCAGTTATATTAGTTATGGTGGCAGTAGAGTAGCAATGATATCAATTGTGATAATACAGGTAGTGATTGAAACGCTGATGCTACTGCCCACAGTAGCAATAATATCAATGGTTAGAACAGCATTAGAGTGACATCATCAGCAGTTACCATGTGTATCAGTAGAGTAACAATACTATCATCAGTTACAGCTGCAACATATCAGTAAAATCAGGAGTTAAGGTAACAGAGTAGCAAGTACTATCATCAGTTACAGCTGCAACATATCAGTAATATCGGGAGTTAAGGTAACAGAGTAGCATGTACTATCAACAGTTACAGATGCTTAATAGTAGCTATCTCAGTTGTGATATCAGCAGTGATGAGCATCATCGGGTTATTGGAAGTTATACCGAAAGTAGCAGCCGTAACATTTCAAAACCAGTTGTCATGGGCGTCATTAACTGGAGAAAAGAAAACTACATTTCACACACCCGTGATATAAAGTTCCTGCCAGCTGTAATGTGTTAGTGCTTCAAGAACTTGTGTTCCAGGGACGTGATATAATGATCAATACATCGTAACAATTTTCACCTGCCCTGTTAAAAGTGTTATTCGTGTTCAAATTAATTTCAAAACATGTGAATGGGTTTCTAATGTGAAAGTGAGTACTACTCGATAAAATGTCTTAATTCTCCGTAACAAAGGGGAAACAGGTTCCCATATTAGGATCGTATTATACATTTGTCTGGCAAGCGGGACAAAGGAAACGCGCATGTTTTAATCAACAAAAGTAACGTTTTATCCCCAAATTTATTTCCATGTCGTAGACGAAAGATGTTGCACATTAGTCAAATAGGGAAATACTGAAAGGAAAAGAATGCCACATTGACGGAGTACAGGGGGTAAGGATGAGATATTGTTATTCATATTTTAAGCAAACATTTTCATTTATGGTGACAAATTATTCATGAAAACGTGTTTACGCATAAATTAGCCATTCTTTGTTGCTAGTGCGATGTTGAGAAGAAGTAGAAATTTATTGCAAGTGGAATCAATACAGCTCCGAAAACGGACTTTCGAAAACGACTTTTACGACCTCTGACGAAGAAAAGGGAGATATTGTGAGAAGAATCCACAAATCCAACCCAGGTGGCACACGGAATAACATTAAGACAATTAGCAGATTAACAATAGCTACAAAAGTAGGTAGTCTCGTGTTTAAGATGGCGGCCAGTTGAGGGCATGTTGTGCGCACGCGCCATGAGTCTCGTGACCCGGGAGCAGTCATTTGGGCAGATGCAGAGGAAATTGTTTTCTTGACCGTGTATACATTACGCTCCTGCATCCCAGTGTCAGACGCGGCCTAACGTAAACAGCATCTGTGAAAATTGCCTCGCAGCACTTGAAAACGTTTTGCCATCACTTGGGTTGTTAAGTGTTTTATTTATGTGGTAATAACTTTTGTTGGTTTGATAAATGTTGCATTGCTTGGTTTTGTGTCTGTGAGCCATTAATCTGGCTTGTTAGTATTCAGGTATAACCACAAAATGTTGGAATGACACTAATTTATCTCTCAAAATGCAGCATGACGCGCTGTAGGCGAGAAACCTATGTCTGCAACTTCTCTGAATTGCTTATTACTATTTGTGCAATTGAATATGAATAGATGTTCCCAATCGTTATGACTGCTTTGAATTATGATAATGCTGCTACTGATGATGGCGATGGTTAACCAGTGAATGATATAGATCAATGCAAGCTAGGAACAATGTTCGAACCCAAGATCTCCGCCGTAAAGTAAAGCCCGTATATTCGTTCATACATGTATATGGTATGTATTGTCTGATTCCAAAGAGTAATTACGACAGGTGCTAATAATAATTATTTCATTACGTTTCTCGAACTATCGATGTTATTGTCCATAGTCATGTTTTACATGTAACTGTACACTTAACCGACCAATAGCAACATATCTTCTATTCGAGCAATACTTACATTTAGTGTGTCTTTGTTCTAAAACTTTACGTGAAATCAATAAACTGCCTCAACCCTTAAAAATATGGATTACCCACCACCATGGCCTCTTACAGTTCAAATAGAGCTTTGAAGCATATGTTCTGTTTCCCTTTCCTGCATTGAACAATCATTTACATTCCCAAACTGATGACTTCCCTATCATAGATGTATTGCGGTTAACATTTAACCTTTCTTTGAATAGATGACCACGTGATCAGGTGACGTTACCGTTGCACCTAATGACACGGCCACGTTTGATTCATAAACCGTATTTAAGTGAACAAGTCCTTTCCTAATCAATGTAACGTCAATGCGTTCCTTTAGATCAAAGGGTTGACGCCTATTGACTGGTGGGTACTATACATAGACATGAATGTGTGCACATTAAACAAATCTGTCCATAATTACCCACCGCGTTATATGGAATTATACATCGTATCAGACCGTATTGATATGAGCAATTTAATTACAAGGGATTAAATGTTATATCAGCATTGTGATATATGGGTTTCTGCATATACACTTACTTGATGTTGACATCTAAATTATTTTTCTCTTTCAGCATTATTCAAACAAATTTGAATGAGCATTTTGATTAATATAATAAACGCCGTTACAGTAACGCTAAACGTGTATTCACAACATAATATTACTTACTACTTACATACTGATGTATCAACTTTAAAAGGTAACTCTTTTGATAAAATATAGACAGAAGAAAATATAAAGTTGAGCAACTACCAAATATCCAAGGCATTCTGAAATTATATGTTTTGTTGTCTTTGGGGCACATTGGACATTTCGGTTTCAGCTAATAAGAAGTTAAGATCATTTCTGTCCTCACTGATACAACAGCTTCCAGGATAAATCACGTTGGTGCTCCAATTATATTTTGTCACATAATTGTCAGAAAAAGAACGGTTTAAGTTTATTGTTAGATTTTACAAACGCGATTCTCTTGTTTTTGCATTTTATGCATAAAGCAAAGCAGTGACGAAAAACGACATTGTTGCGAAAACGACATTTGGTTTAGCGCTAAATACGTTCCCCAATAAATTGTCGTTAACGAAGATTTGACCCAACTGAAACGTTGGCTTTTGTTTTGGGGGAGTTGGGGAGGGGGAGTTGGGGAGGGGGGGTCGGGTTTTTTTTGTTTGAGTTTGTTTTTGTTTATGTTTTGTTTTGTTTGTTTTTTTTTAGTTTTAGGTATTCTCATATACCTGGAGTCTTTAAGTGCACATGTGTATAACTGCAATGCTAAAATTATTAAAATGTGACAAAGATATTACATCGTACGATGTGTATCGTATTTTAATCATTAGCACATGAACAGTTTGGTAGACTGCGGAGAAGACAATGAGCATCAAGTGTTTACTGTACGAATTCTAAGCGTGGTAATTTTCTAATAAAATCTGATATTCTTGTAACAGAGTTAAACCTTTGCCAAGTCAAGTGGATCTATAGCTGACGGAGGCTTTGAGAGAAGACACTGTGGTTAACAACCGTTTCAACAGTCTCTCACGAGTCCCAGATGGGTTTCAAGTAAATGGCGATATCTCGTTCCAGTAATCCCATTGATTGGCATGCGTCATTGTTGATTTCATTGTGGGTCTCGACATCTTGTCAGAAGTCAATAGACTGATGCCATTGATTACTACGAATGTTACGCTGTTAAGAAAGGATTCATTTCGATCACTGTCGGACTCTCTTTTTGACAATAAAGACTCGACCTTTACCTTTAAGATGGTCTTTCAACAGCGTTGAACCTGTCCCATACAACCTACCCTCAAAAGTGACCGCTCCACCCCAGAGTCTTCACTCCCGACCCACAAAGGTCTCCGTGCGGCTCTGTTCATTCTCACCACTGGCCATTATCCTGTGCATTACGTTTCAATCACAATATCAATTTAAGTCGACCTAATAGGCTTATTTCGGTAACTCTATCTACCAAAGACATCTGTTTATAAAGCTTTTATCTCGTGGCCACAAGTGTTACGGCCATGCGACTACGAGGGGTGAACAATACTTCGAGGAATTAGACAACTCTATGGCTCTTCTGTGAAAAGAATTAATTAACTCTCTTTAAGAAAAGCGTAAGGTGAATCCGTGCGATTTCCAATGTGGCCCATTCCACTGTAGACGGGTTCGATTTCATCTGATTGATTGACTGTCCGGGGGAAAGTATTGTGAGAAATGTCCCATGAGCTTGTTTGACGAGGATTTCATGTGTAAGAGAATGCATCAACTCTCATAACGTGATAGTATAATCGGATTGACGAGAACTTAGAATGTTTTAAATCATTAATTAGTAACACTGGAATTATTTACTTTTTCCCCGTGATCGATCAAATGCCATAGTTAAACTACACCCTTCGTGAGCATTTCCTTGAAGGTGTTGTCAATTTCATGGCACCACGTGTTAATTTCCATGAACTTTTCCATTCCTGTACTTGCGACATAACACGTGACGTGACATATTACCACATGTCAGCATATGCTTTTGTTGTGAATATTTTAATAACATTAACCTGGCAATCTTGTCCATATCCAACGAAAGGAAGTATTTGGTGTGATTAACAGCCAACGTTAAAAGATATGCTTAGTGTGTCAATTTCATGCCACACATAGTCAATTTCAATTGTCCATTCCTATACTGGTGTCATGACACATAACGTAACGTATAACCACATGTCGACATACGCTGTTGTTGTTGATAATATTTTCTTCGTATTATTATTATCTTAACAATATTGTCCACATTCAACAAATGGGAGTAGTTTGGTGTGATAATGACACGGTGCTAGTTTACACCCAATGACTTATTTTAAGGTTAATTATGATTAATAATTATACTTAAATATTGACGAAATCTAGCTACTTGTAACATACATTGAACACATCTTGAATACAGTATTTATGTCCTAAAACGGAATATCGGAATGTCTGTATCTTATTATTTTATTGAGAATAATATGCAAACGTTTGTTGAATCAACAACTTTTTAAGATGAATTGTTGACAAACTGACATTGAAAGATACACAGACACAATGCTTGAAACCTGGTCATGTGAATCCGAGCACCTCTACATTCGGGGAAAAAGCATTCAGTTTCACTTTTAGTATCACGTGTCCGGATGGTCGAGGTTCTCTTGTGTAACTTTTTATCCAGATAAACGAGGCTGTCTTGTGTACAGTTTATTGCAAAGTTCTGTCTATAGATCAAACGTCTACTATCGTTGTAACTGCAGTTGTGCGAGAGTTATATGACATATAGAGCTTCTTGATTCACCAAACAAAAACAACATGGGAGGTGTCTAAATCAGATGTCGTTTTCAACTATAAACATTTCCAATGTGTCACAATACAAGCCTGACCACAGCCCCTAGTCAAATATATTGAGAGTTTTTAGTATCTGTATTTTTAGTATCTTTCAAAGGAGGTATTAATAACTCGTAAATATTACCGGTTTGGAAATAAACACGTGAAAACTTCTTCTGTGAGACGGTCATCTAACGAGGTATCACACACGACAAGGAAAGACAAGCACAATATGACATATGTGAAATTTTGTACATTTTTATTTGTTTTTTAAACTTTAGTTGGTCATTCACCTTGTCCGATTTGAATCCCCACAAAATCGAAATGCTCACACTCAACGGGTTTCTCAGACTGTGAAGGAATGAATTTAAGCCGCTTCTGGCAATGACCCAGTAAACTCTCGGCGCGGCACATTATAATTATAAATTGTAATACTGGGAATCGAACCCGGACCTTTGGTGTGACGAGTGAACGAGTATAAGCATACTACAGGTCTACACTAGATGGTGATTCACATACCATTGATATTAATGTTACCACTGTTGGTTTAGTGAGTTTTCGTTTCAGTTTTCCTAAACTGACCTCCAAGAATAGGCTTTCCAGGTTATACCAATGTTTGTGATAAAACCCCGGTCTTGACCGTGATAAGCGAAGGCGCACACAACTGTACTACCCATCCCTATAAATTGTGCCGCGGGTGTAACCTGCTTCGGGAATTGTGGAGGGGTCAGTTCTGGTGCTCGAAATATCCGATATTCGATGTAAGTATGAACACAGGCGGTTCTTAAACATGAATTTAGTGAATCTTCGTCTGCATCTCTGATTCATTGTTTAGCTGATTTGTTCAAATGTAAAAAGATCCATGACTGTTATGTTTTTAGCTCGGGTGTGTTTTAATGTTTTAATTGGTGCCTAACCATAAACCTCAGATAGGTACGTGGAAGTACATTAAAAGATATTGTTTTTAATTATCATTTACAAAGACATGTTCTCTGTCTCAGTCTGTCTGTCTCTCTCTCCCTCATACACACACTCACACACATTGGTACATTCGCATTGATAATTAAACATCCCCTCAACAATATATACGCCTCATCCTAGTCTGAAAACTGTACTCCTACATTGGCTACTTAAAAAAACGTCCGTGCAATGTATCCCAAGCATGGTGAAATCTACATCCCTCACAATGTGATATCGGCGTATGTGTAGCGCTGCAGCCCGGCCCGTCATAGTATATTGATTGCTATTTACAAGCTTATTGCATTCCGGGGATATTGTGGTTTATTTGCCTCTTTGATCTGGTCTGCTCTGCATTGTGTGGAGCATGTAGATAACACAAGACGTAGACCTCATTAGTGAGTAGTCACGTGGCTGCAAATACACGTGTTCATTGCTTTCCCATTTGTTTCGCCCATTTGTTGTCTTGATACATACACACATACAGCGATATTGACAACTTGAAACAAACACGTTGAATGTGGGTGGGTTTGGCTCACGGATGCGGTACAAATTCGCTACATACTTCCAAGAATTATAAGGTCAGATAGTACATATGTCGTGCGTTGTATGCTGTGTACACCTGTATATCACAATGCTGCTGGTGGTAGTCACTGAGGTGATAGTAATGGAGTGTGTTGTCTATTGCTTGTTCATTTCCGCTTGCTTCACGTACATTTCATTAATCACCACTGCGCATGACAGCCATGTCCATCACATAAAAAGATACTCTTTGTAAATCAAACAGTGTTTTTTATGTATTAAAATTAGCATCACGCGGTTTGGTTTTTGTCTCTCCTTAATTTGGAAACAGGCGGTGCGCTATTTGATATACCATACTGAAACATTATTGTGAACAGTTTTAAGGATGTTATTTAAAGGCATTCTTGAAAAGAACAGGATTCATCCATCAACACAAGACTGACACCAACACGTCCCTGAAAGGTGTATTGTTTATATGAATTGTGAATCATATGTAAAGGTTTGCGCGTTGACTTATATTGTGGAATATGTGCATAAACTACAACGGATTTGACCTTTTACATAAATATATTTGTCCTTTAAATAAGCATAATTGTGTCTTTTCACCGCCGCGGGGATACTAATGCATTAAAACATAACCAGCTCGCGGTTGTAAATGAAACAACGTAAAGCACTCGAACTGTCTTTCTGCGCATTTGATTCTAAGAAGACTCAGCGTTTGTCACCAAGAATAACACTCTTCCTCAACTTTGGACCGTGGAGTTAATATACCTGAAATGGACACGCCGTGCACGCAGATTGACAGGTGATGACTTGCGTGATTGACAGAGCAAATAATTAATCCATTGAATAAGTGCCGCAGCATCGCGACTCTGTCTGAATCCTGAAATTGATCAATAAAGGAGAGGGTGTTTAAAGATTGTCCGTTGATGTGACTGACAGGTCTCCTTAATAAATGAAATCAACAACTTTGTGTTTAACAAAGGCTCTGGCCACTTGGAAAGGATTAAATTCGGGGATCGTAAGCACACACATTTTACAGGACATTGAACTGGTCTTTAGCATCGCCCCAACAGACGGATAATGAAGTGTCCGCAGTCTCAGTTCCGGGTTTATAGACATCTTCATCTGTGAAAGAACCACTATGAGACCGTTGAGACTGAAAAGGGGATTTGAAGGGAATCTTTTAAACCGGTACCGGGGCCATTTCAGGAATTTTATCAGAAGTCAAGTGATATTTGCTACTACTTGCCTCCGACATGTCGAATATTAGACAAAAATTAAGTGGAAAGACAAATTATGCAGTCTCCTTCCCTGTAACCAAAAACGCCAGCGTGTTTAAGACTCGCCCCTCAGAGATGTCTATGCGAGAGCTAAAAGAGGGTAATGACCTTATGGAGTGGTGCCAGGGTGGTGCCACAGTGGTGAGAGAGCGCCTCGTTCCTCTCTATCTCGCGTGTAATACAAAACATTGCAGTTAGTGAGCCCAAAGGATCGCTTTGCGTGTTAATCAGCCGACGTCCACCTCTGTGTTTCAAAGCAGCAAGATAATGGAATATGATCCTTGTTCATTCATTTTTATTTTTCAAATATTAGGTTTTGTTCAAAGAGAAATGTGGAATGATATTTGAAATAACAGCTCCCGTTTTTCTATGTCACTGATCAGCAAATACAATGTGAATCTCTTGTGCTAATTTGTATGTGTGCTTGAAACTATGTCTTAAATAACATTTTACAAACCCTTCAGAATTACCACCAATATCTTACGTGAATAACGCAGACATACATGACAGCAATATTCCAACCTTATGGCGGCGGTTTGTAAATAGTCGAGTCTGGACCAGAAAATCCACTGATCAACAGCATGAGCATCGATACATGACAGCAAGATAACTTATCATAATTGAATTACCTCAGTTTTCAAGAGCTCCGAGGAAAACTGAAAAAAAAGTCAACACGTAAGATAACAAGAAAGTTTTATTTATGTAGCTCTGATTAACATATTGACAGAGCCGAGATAGACTGTGTATATGAAGACATAACTGGCGATAATAAATGTTCGATAAAATCCCCCTCATTTCCCCGACGGTACATTAAATACATAGCACTACAGGATGAAATGATCTATACAGAATACCTACAGCCGTCAAATGTACAGGAAAAATTTACAAATTTAAATAAATAATTCAAACATTCTTAAAATTGACAAACAGCGTGATATTAAGCTGAATTCAGATTACAAATATAAATAGATTCTAACTGGATAAGGGATGATTGTTTTGTTAAAATTTATTAAATTTTTTAAATTATGTTTTTATACTCAATAGTCTATTTTTCAGAACCTGCTCACGCAAGCGTTATTTTCATAATTATAATCAATATTCATGACGCATAATACATAACAAAATTGAATAGACAAACTTATTTTCGTGCCTCATGCGAAACTACAAAATATAGATTTTCTTGGACGATGGAGTAAACATTTAAATCTTTGTGTTTATTTATTGATTACAGTGCCTTTTTCATATGATTATGATTATTTGATCATATGTCAATCATCATTTTCCTGTTGGTTTTAAACGTGCTATTGTAAAGAAACTAAAGGTTTCCTGTGTTTACTCTTAATGCATCTCATACAAGAAACAGTCATCATTTAGGCAAATAAAATTACCAAACAAAAACGCATTTGCCTTCTAAAACTTTCAAAACCACGTCAAAAGCGTGGTCGGATTCTATCGGCAACAAGTACACTAAGAAAACATTCACAATTGTGCAATTGAAACATTTATACACGATGACCATGAGTAAGCAATACTCCACCTTCCAATATTGCCGTGTGTGATACACACTGGTTATCGCCCCTGTGTCATGGGCAATGTAAGTTCAGCAACGGTGTCGATGAAGTAGCTGAATTAGTACAAATACGCTAGGTATTTCACAAAAAAAAAGAAAAAAAGAGAAAAACTAACAAGGCTTTGTCTGTATGTGGTCATTGAACTTCAAATGTAAACATGAATGAAGATACATGTTCAGAAAAAAATGTTTATCAATGATCAGCAACAAACATCTTGTGACGTCGAGACACCTTGAAAGCGATCCTTTCAGTGTGATCTTCGCCAGCTGTCGGTTTTCGTTTCGCTTCGCCTGTCCAAAATTTAGGTGCAAAGAAAGGGAGATAACTCCTCCTAGGTGACTGAGGTACACAGAGTTGCGTGGCGTTGATGAAAAAGCACTGAAGAGTGTCATACTTTCAGTCGAGCGATAATTTGGAATTAGCACAGAATGAAGAAAGTTGTGAGTATGCCAAGCTACTAGCGCTCATGTTGGCAGAAAGGCCGCCTAGAGAGGGACCAAGATTCGCTGTCCCAGAGTTCTTGTGTCCGCCTAGACTCAGGGAACTTCCGGTGTAGGGGGCGCTGGCGGAGAGAGCGCTCTCCCACGGTTGACTAGCTGAAGGTAGAGGGGTCTTGTCCTCCATGACACGAGAAGATTCTGGGAAGGGACGCATGCCCACTCCGTTAAGGTACGAATTGTCCGACGTTGCCACTCGCGCCAAGGACCAAATCTTTGGTCGGAGTCCATTTTGTTCACCATTATTTCCTACGTCAGCAAAACTGCAGTTGACGTCACTTAAACCCGAATCATTGCTGTTGGAGCAGAGAGAGTCCGGACGTTTGTGTTCGTGGGGGGAGGGGCCGTTCACTACGTTCATTTGCCCGTGGGGTGAAGCTACAGAGAGATGTGTTGTCTCCCCTAGTGGTCTGTCAATCACAGTCTTATCAGCCTCGCTCTGGAAATGTGATGTTTGACTGACGTTGTCAAAGCCTGCCAGAGGGTCTTTGCTCATGTCTGAAAAAAGAAGACACGTTTTACGTCTGGGGCATGAAAAAATAGACATCAAGTTTATCTGAAACACACGAGATAAATCTGTGTACATATTTACATATACAACATATAAGTTGAACACACATGTATCACCCTTTCAGAAACAACGTGTTAGATAAGTAGCTAGTTTTATTATTCTCAAGTGTAACGAGATTCTTATCAAATGCCCTAATGTCTTGAATTTAGCAAGATAGAGCGAAAAATACACGCTGGTCGCATATTTGAAAGGAAATTAATATTTAGGATCGGGGAAACTAATCATAAACAGATAAGCCTATCCAACGCTAATGACCAAATAATCGGAGAGAGTTATTTGTAGAAACGGGTTTCCTAGCTAATTCACATTATCTAAATCTGCTAAAACTCCACCACACTGCGTTTTGTCCGTATTTCACGCCAATGCACTCAAGTCATTATCAAGAACGTATAAATGAGACTAGTTTGGGGCAAAAAAATGAGTCAAAGAACAGCGCTTTATCAAATTAAATCTTGCGTAGTGTTGCCACATTAACACCTACTGGCGAAACTTTTGAAAATCAATAAACAACAGTGTAAGCAAATGCGTTATGGATTTTATATCTTGACGGGGAATTCGTTCATTATAGACAAAACGCGATATGAGGTCTGTAGTCCAACGGCAATGCGTACGCTCTTTATCTTTGCATCTCTGTTATCGCAGAGGCCATGCTCGCTGGCTGTCATTCCCAAGCAAAATAGCTGTATTCATTTGCACTTTGACTTTCAGGACGATATTTCCATTGTAAAATTGTCATTCTATGTCAGAAAAGGGAGCTTCGGTTTAATAGTGTGTGAAAATCAGATTTCGAATCTCTCAGAAACAATTACTGCGCAACACACAAGGGACAGCCAACTCCTCGTCGACCATTTGGAGCAGGTCCCATAGGGAGACCCCGTTTCTAACAGAATTGATCCCTCAGCGACTGGCGTTTCCTCTGTGTGCCGGCGCACCGGCCCCAAGATCCCCTCCCGTTGATAAATCCCGTAAAAAATGTTGATGAGAAATGACTACACTTTCAAACAAGGGATCATAGGCTAGGAATCAATGGTATCACCGAAATGGAGTTTGGACGCTTTATATTGCCTGTGTAAATACCCACTGTCTTAATGACCATGCCTCGAAATAATTGTGATGAGTCGAATGGGTCAAACGTTGGATCAGCACATTAAAAGCTCGTGGAACCGCGAGGTAATGGCTGCCTCCTTGATACCATTTCCAGATTCATTTTTTGGAATCTTTTTCTGAAATTTATTATTTAGACGTGCAAACAAAACTTGCTGGTGATTGTCTGTGTGCGGTTGACGATGGATGGCAGTCCCGAATGAAAGCTGTTGTGATTTTTACGAGCGATAACTTCACGTGATAAAAGTCCGTTTTGAAAATATGGTTGCGGCTCTGGCTCTGTGTGTATCATCAATCATCATCATCATCATCATCATCATCATCATCATCATCATCATCATCATCATCATCATCAATCATCAATCATCATCATCATCATCATCATCATCCCCTAACAGCCATTTTCCTCCTTATCGTCAGTATCATAGTCCTATTACAGTATATTATATTATATGATACAGGATGGCTCTCGGCTTTGGAGCGTGGTATGAACAATGGTTACATATAGTCTCTCGATACGTGTATGCCTTACGGAACTTAACTGCTTTGAATGTCTCAAAATCCGAATAACTCGAACGTTTACGTTATCATCTACTATACACGTCAACCTGTGCTCAAGAAATTCACAAAAATGTGAAATACGTGTCTCTAAAACACCAGTGTTCTAAAGTATGTTGCTCTTAAATAGATTCTAATTACATATATAGTTACCGTAACAAATGAACAACGTCGTAAACAAACCAACACCGACTCATGATCACACAGGCAACGTCAACATGGTAAAATATGCCCATGTTTACCAAACAGAAACAACCCAATGACAGTGAAATACTGAAAAGAATATCACATAATATTTCTCGGATTTTCCTCCATATTCCAAATGACAGAGGCGGTGGTATTTATTTGGGGCAGCTCCCCCCGGGGGCACGAGGTAATTAATGAGGGGGAGGGGGTGAGATGACGCCAGCAGCACGGAGATGTATGAGCAGGGGACGGCTCCCTGAATGTTGCCTGGCTTATCTCCCACAGGTATTCTACCTGTCAGCAGTCACCCATCGCCAGACTGGCGGCACGGTACTTGACGTAAAGCAGGGTACAAATTATATCTTTCAGTTCCTAAATCCTTATCTGTGGTATCTTCCCTGTGGCTGTGGATCTCACCAACAGACGATCCATATCTACATCCGTCTCAGGATTACTACCTATATCCCAAGACTCGCTAGTGTCTGAGCGACCCAGTGATATCATTCAATATCAGAACCTCTCAACTGGCTGGAGCATTCTCATTTACCCCCTCAAATAAATAAATAAATAAATAAATAAATAAATAAATAAATAAATAATAAATAAATAAATAAATAAATAAATAAATAAATAAATAAATAAATAAATAAATAAATAAATAAATAAATAAATAAATAAATAAATAAATAAATAAATTCGTACCTTTCAAAACCCTAAAAAATGCAACAACAAACATCATGTGCCAAGTACCACATAATGTGCCCTTACAGCTGTTGCACCACTCGCCAATCATTACAAAAACTAAAACTAAAACTTTTGAACAGATCGTTTACGTCCATCGCCATTTGAAGAATCTGACTTCGTATGAAGTCTAAATGTCGTGTGACTTTGGAAGAATTTGATTTCAAAACCACATGTTGGCTCAAAAGAGGAAAAACGAAAAGTAAAAAATCATGTTTTTTCTAAAGGTCATCCAGCTGAGATTTGTGCTTGAATAATTACAACTTTGTATTTCGCACGAATGTAAAGAGAGCTTATCGTACACATACAGGTGATCAATCAACTTGTAGGCATTGACCCATGCGACAGGTTCAATTCTTTGAACCACTCCACTACACAGCCCTAACATCTCCTCTACTTTTTTTTCAATCATATTCTCACCACTGCCCGACTTCATGTTCACCCGTATTCTCAACACTCATATCTTCACATTCACTCACATTCCCGGCTCCTTTATATTCACTGTGATCTTCCCACCTCCACATTCACAAATATTCTCCTTGAATATATATATATTATCTTTTATTCTCCCCATGCTTCTATTCTCTCATATTCCCACCACCTTACATTCTCTCTTCTTCCGAGGGCGCTGAGGTAGCCTAGTGGTTAAAGCGTTCGCTCGTCAAGCCAATGACCCGCGTTCGATTCCCCCACATAGGTACAATGTGTGAAGCCCATTTTCTGGTGTCCCTAGCCGTAATATTGCTGGAATATTGCTAAAAGCGGCGTAAAACTAAACTCCCTCGCTCACTCTTCCCCAGTTCCCTGCACACAAATATTCTTATCTTATCCCCGCCTTGTTTATATTCACAGATATTCTCCCCACCTTTGTATTCACCCTTTTCCCCCACCTCCATATTCACACATATTCTCCCCGCTCTCTTTATGCTGCTATCCTGTTCCGAGTACTATGATGGACTGCAATGTACACTGACTGATGGCCTAAGAACTGAAATAAACACGACTAGCTTTCATATTCTCACTTGCACCTGTGCACACACCCCACACCCCTAACCCTTGCCCTCAGTCCTCTAGTCCATGTCTCCCCAGCCCACTTTCTTAGCCCGAATTCCCCAACCCCCCACCTGTTACCCTCGCTTCTCAACACGATTTATGTATGGCTTAATCACGTAGAAATTACTTCTATTTCCAGTGGAGTAGAGTCAGCAATAACGACATAATGATGCTATTATACCTAGGTCCGCAGGCGAGGCTTAAAACTGAAATACCTCCCTGTTATTTATTGAAGTTATATTTAAATTATCATACGGGTGTTAAACTCATGAAAGAATGAAGCGGGGTAATAAGCATTGTGGAAAAAATTAAATTATCATCCAAATAACATTAATATAATTTTGTGTATGAGTTCCGATTGAATGATTGTAATGATATGGAAATATTATTTTAAAATGAAGTGCCCGCACAAAGAGTTATACAATAAACAAATGATAGATTGGCTAAGCATTGGGTACAACTCTCACATCAATGCTTCGCTTACTTTTCAGTTTCAGTTCGTGTTGGAGTGAGTTTAGTTTTGAGCCGCTTTTAGCAACATGCCAGCAATATCACGTCAGGGAACACCAGAAATGGGCTGTACACATTCTACCCATGTGGGCTGTACACATTCTACCCATGTGGGCTGTACACATTTTACCCATGGGGAAATCAAGCCTTGGTCTTTGGCATGACGAGCGAACGGCTTCACCACTAGGCTACGCCACCGCCCCACATTTGAGCTTGAAGACAGGCGATAACAACAATGTCCTACTTGGCTCTTTATAAAATACGCAATGGAAATGAAATATATACATTGACGGTACCAAATGTTATCCTGCCTGGTGCTCTTGGCCGTAGGCCAGTGGCCTGAGTTCAACTCCCCACATGTATGAACCCTATTTCTTACGTCACCCGCCGTGATTTTGCCGGAATAATGCTAGAGGCGGCGTAAAACTAAACTCACTCACTCTTGGAAGACACGAGCAAGGGGACAAAATGGTCAGGTTCGGTGTAAGTTTCATCATGACAACACTCCTTCAGCAGGACAAAGCGGTTTCAGCAGCATTGCATCAGCATAACGCATTGATTCAGCATAGCAACGCCGTTTCAGCGTGACAACACTCTTTCAGCAGGACAAAGCAGTTTCAGCAGCATTGCATCAGCATAACGCATTGATTCAGCATACCAACGCTGTTTCAGCATGACAACACTCTTTCAGCAGAACAAAGCGGTTTCAGCAGCATTGCATCAGCATAACGCCTTGTTTCAGCACAACACCGTTTCAGCTTGACAACACTTCAAAACAGCACACAATGCCGAATCATGTCATCAATATGAAGTTTTCATTTCTCTTTCATTGCATTCTGTGACAAGACTTGTAGACGCCTATTACAACATCGGGACTGTAAAGCGTCTTATGGATATGAAACTGACAAATTTGCAATTAAATGTCTTTACAAAGTTTTGTGTAAACCATGTGCCTTAGGGCAACCAAGATTGTCCGTGAACAACGAGAATCTCCGACGTTAAGAACAGGTAATGCAACAAGACTCAATCTCATTACTTAACTGGACATCCTAGATTATCCAGAGTATTAGATTTTCATTTTGTTTTGCTAAAAACTCTGGCTCCCTTCCCTGGCGTAGCTTTTGACAGAGATTAATCATTACGTACTAGTAGCAGTCATGTCATTTCAAACTCGAGTGAAACTTGGAAAAAGTTCATAAGTGAGTAACATCTCTTCCCAAACAACTCTGTGGTGCGAATGTGTCTCCGTGTGCATGATGACAGAGATTTGCTGTCGCTCAATTAAAAACAACTGTTGGTTTCGGTTTCCTAGAAGTGAGCATGGTATTTGTGTTTGGACGTTTTAAACACATCACCATCGGTTAACCGAACCTCGACCTTCACGATGACTGATGAACTAATATCTTTTCCACAAGGTTCATGGCTAACGTAATGCATTTGTAACATTGTGTATATTAGTCGACGTGTATTGAGGATACAATTCGAACAACCGAGTTATCAGCTTACGTGTTATATCATGTGGTGCATGGGATACCTGCTTTGAATATTGTTACCTAGCAACCGATGTTGTTTGTATATGGTGACGATGAGGATGGGGGCAGGATCCGCTGTTTGGGTCATGCTACCATTTACGTGTATTGATTCGAATAACGTCTGTATATATATGATGTTGTTGAATGCCTTTGAACAAAACAACAAGAAACCATACAACAAAACAACAAGAAACTATACAATATCAATGATGACATAATATAACGATATGCAATTCCCTCGTGACTTATCTTGCCCTGTAAAAGGTCCATGTAGCGGTCAATAAGAAGTCTCTGACAAGAGGAACCTGTGGGCATTTTCACACGCCCTATGCAACACATCTTTTGGGTTGTTGCGTTATATTTTTGTTCAGTATACGATCAATTTTCCTGATTAAGTAACCTTCATCAATCACTGACAGTTTAAGGAAGCTACCACCTGAAGCCATTTTGGCGTGACTTATGTCACGTGCTTTGGATATACGTTTCAGTTGTCAATCAATCACGTGACGTATTATAGATTTCCTGGGACACCGTGACATACACTTCGATCGGATAAGCGTCAATTAACGGACACTTAACTTGTCATTGACTAATGAGCGCCAGATAAGTAACAGTATATATTAACGGGTTCCCACGACCAAGAGCGAGTGACTACTGTTTTACGCCGCTCTTAACAAACAAAGTTCTTAAAGCATATATGGATTGCTTACGTTACATGTAAATTCATTTCACTTTTGACGAAAAGACATTTCTCAAAAGTAAGCTTCTCAATTAATTTTTCAAAGGAGTTTTAAATTGTTACAGAAATTTACCGTACCAAAATGTTAATATATTAAATATGACATGCTACTTGTCAACCTGAAGCACGATTTTATCCTATGCTCTGACCTTTAAATGGAGTTTTCACAATTCGTGTTCACTGGCACTAATGTCTTGGTAAAACATATGCGAATGGCAGGCGCATCTGTTAGAGCAAGGCATTTTTCACTGTTTCACGGTTTCACTGACAGTAGGGACCCAATCATATTTTTACATAATTAAGTCTTTCGGGCAGCGGAAACTGTTACGGTGGATATTCGAGACTGATTATTTCCAAGCCGTGACTCTTGGAACTTTTTGTCCGAGCTAAACTTGAACCCAGTTCTTCCGGCGATACCGGCTCATTGTCTACTATCCCACCTGATATTGTCCCCGGATCTTATGTGAATTCTATGCCAGAAACCCACATCTTGTTGCACCATTGCAATCTGTAGGAATTGGGTGCTCAGTGGACAAAAACGTTCGCTTGTCACAACTCAGAGTCTGGTTCGATTCTCTGTTAAAGATATCAACTGTCCTATCTGGGTGTTCTCGCCTTAATCGTGGGCACACGTGGATTATCATAATTAGTTTGATCAGTGTAGTGAGTTTATTCAACGTTGTAAATGGACAACGTTCGGTCTTCTGACCCAAAACTGCTCAGTGCGGCTTAAAAGAATCATCACACACTGACCAATCCCTCACAGGGAGTGTATGTTCTAATAACCCTGTTTATTCTTGGTAACGACGGTCATTACAACGAAATGAGGTTGTTTCAAACATGGGATAATTTGATCCACACTTGTAGTAGATATAGTGGGTGTGATAGGCTTATCACTGCTGATAGTTCGCGTGGGGGAAAACTTCTGATCGGCCCATTTATTTGTCACATCCTAACCTACACCCTCCCAGTACCAATTTCAAACCCATGTGAAAAGCCCATTTTTGGTGTACCCCTTCGTAATATTGCTGCAAAGTTGCTAAAAGCGGCGTAAAACCACACTCACTTATTTAACGTTCAGCTAACAATGATTCAATGATCAAATTTCGGACATACCTATAGTTTCTTTATCTTGATCTTTATCATCTTTATCATTGTCTTCATCTTTGTCTACATCGTCGTCATCGCTGTCGTGACATTTGTCATCGTCGTCTCCATCGCCCGATCTGTTCCGAGGAGACCACGTCATTTTATTTTCTTTCTTTAGCCTCCTTCTGGCGTTGGCAAACCACGTGGACACTTGGGTCAAGGTCATTTTTGTGATGATGGCTAGCATGATCTTCTCCCCCTTTGTGGGGTAGGGGTTCTTTTTATGTTCATACAGCCAAGCCTTCAGGGTGTTCGTATTTTCCCTTGTTGCGTTTTTGCGCCTGGCTGCACTGTTCAGATCCATTGTTCCGTACCTGCAAGTAAATCAGGTTGCGTGAATATTGACTCGTGTGTTGAAATATTAATGGTGGCGACATTGATGAAAAATATTGCGAATGCAGTATTTTTTACAGTTTTAGTTTTTTTAAATTTCTTAGGGGTTGAGGTGACAGGTACATTTTACAAATAGACAAACAACAACTTTTTCTAGGAATACGTATATTTCTTGAGGTATTGGGATGGCGGGGGTCGGCGAGGCGAAACCCAAATCTCCTCACCTGGAACTGCTAATGTACTGGAACGTGATTAGTATACATCTCAAAAGAAGTTAAGCACAATCGATTCTTCACTACCTCTGCAGTTGATATGTCTTGCTACTTTATACTATATTACCAACAGTAATGTAAAACACTGTTAATTCCTTAACTTCTTTTGAGCAGTATACTAAGAGTGTCTGGAATTAATCATCAACTAGCGGTACATATAACATTTATATGTGAGGTACATAGCAGTATATAGCAAAGTGAACGTGATGATAAATCGGGTAATTTGAATTATATATATCCAATAATTCAAAAGGAGACGACAAGAACAACTTAGGCCTCCATCAGTACACATTGAACAGGTCAAGGTGTCACTCCGGGTTGTCTATTTCAAATGGTGACCGTAATAGGTTTAGTAACTATGCGTAATGGTAAAATCAATCAAGTCTGCTAAACATCATGACCGTCTTGCAGACAATAACCTGATACAGTGGTTTTCTCTCTACATAAAGAGACTTGCATTAGTGTTAAGCTTACTTGGAACATCTGATCCCAACTGGTCACCATTTGGGTAGTTTGTACTACATAGATATAATATAGTATTTATAATTAATAATCCCATGTCTGCATGCAATGCTCTTACAATGGCTACAATTGTAAAATATGTATAATAATATGATAATATATAATATGATGGGGCAAAGACAGGCGGTAATCAAAACGTTAGAAAAAACTAAAACTAGCAAGGCAGTTACATTAAAGCAACTTCCAACAATATGACTGAAACCAAAACAATATTGAATAAAAATTTAATTTGATAGCGTATTTAAAAAATGATAAACCGTCTCCAAGCTCAAGAGCTGAACTGACAATGTCACATTAACATTAATAAGTTATTACTTTTATCTATAAGCTTCTATAACGGAATTTGCTTTTAGAGAATGTCACATGTCAGTGGCATTTGAAGACCTGTCAATTTCTGTCATTTAAGGCCTCTTCAATCTGTCATGGGGACGTTTAACAAACGCAAGTGTATTAATCATATTGCGCGTAGTTCAGTCACACCTCGGTTGAGTAGGGTACTGCCGGTTTGTTTGAAATCGAATTATCGTGCCAGGTATGTCTTATCTGGGAATGCCGGAGTCCGCCTCCGTGTCTGCTCAACCTACTACCCCCTCAAGCATCGGGGTGGTGAGGCAACAACCTACCCCAGGGGTCCAGGGTTCACTCACGCAACTCAACATTCACAGTCTTAGGGTCAATGTATTTTTTGCACTTTTTCTCTACGAAATATACAATTGTACACTTCATGACTCTTTGTATAGTCATTTATACGTGACAGCAGTGTTGATTGCAACAAGAAACATGTATATTTCATCAAGCGGAAATATGTCAAGACTGTCTTGTATGTAAGTATAATGTCAGAGACGAGACAATGCTTTTTTAGCATTAACCAATTGCGAAGAAAAGATTCACTTTAAAGTGTCTTCATCGTATTCGAAAACCAATAATTCAACACAGTGGCATACGCATTGTTTAAAACTAAACCAAGGCTTGTCCTGAACTCTTGATTTAATTTGAGTTAGTTAAACAATTTCATATGTGAAATTAAAAACGAAATATACTCATGAACACAAAAACAACAACCTCTCTCTGAGAAGCATTTGTCCTCCTAACCTCAGTACAACTAAATAGCAATATTTTCAACCGATAAATATGCAAAGGCGAATCTGTATAAAACAAATTAGCAAAAACAAATTGTTATGAACAACAAGAACGCATTGTCTGTGTAATATATGCCAGTCTTCATCCTATAACCTATCCGGTATTATTAAAGTGTAATTTAACCATCCAACTGAAAACATTTAAATCTGAGTATATATCTGCTCGCTACATTCAATAGTTTACTGATCTTAAAAATAAATATACTTTCCAAATAGGTCTTTAAGAAGGAACATCTTTTGTTACTTCTGACAGAAGAGAACCATTACGAAAGGTCAGCTTGCTTCACGAGATTCACATGTTCCTTTACAACTTCACTTACGCATTGCCATAAGGATAAGCAGACACTGTCGGATCGTAAGGGTAGCAGGCAGTGGGCTGACTTATCCCGCGCCAGGTCTCGCCGGGTTCTTTGATGTCGTAATGAGTATTCTGTAAACATAAACAACCACAATAAACTCTCTGTAAACATCAACAAACATTATAAAAGGCATGTGCATCCAGACACACGGATGAACATGGAGAAATTGAGACAGCATGCAGCAGATTAGACTTCAAAGACATAAGGCTGAATCTGGGGAGATCTGTTTAGTTATTGCACTTGTCTCTCTGATCTATTTCGCGTTAAAATGTCGGGTACCATTTAGCCAGAATGATAGTTCTTACAAAGACAGGAATTACCTTTGGGTTAAAATGGAAGAAATAATTAACTGTTTCGATATTTGTGCGATCATCACACCGCTCTGGTTGCCAGGCTATACATGTATGTAATATGTAACCTTTGTATGTTAATCCTCTGTAAGTTATAAGCTTAATCTATAACTCCTTCTCATACATGAGAGAGTGAAGTGAGTTAATATTTAATGTCACATCGGCAATATTTCAGCCATATCCTGACGAGAACATATTTGACATTGAAGTCTGATATATTACCACGTGGAACATGGTTCATATTTTTAATTCATATATCTAAATTAAACTTCAGGTGGCATTTTATCCGTTTACCATGGTATAATGTAAGATGTAAATCGAAAATAAATTTCGGTTAACAATTTATTACCTACATAATCATCCATATGCACAAACAATAGACTATTCATCGTGGGATTTGCTCGAACCATTAATCACATGTTCAGCGTAATATATTTTGTAATATATCATGCGAACAAAACATCATATATCACGTTTCCCTCCATGTCTCTAATCCCTTTTTTTAAATTAACATCTTGGTAAAGATGAAAGATGCCGCATGTGCCTATCAATCACACTATTGATATCGGACGGGAGATACGAACGGTCACTTTTCATTATTTGTTTTTCTGTCCATCCACCTGTCTGTCACTCCCTCTTAGCGTTTCGGTAACATCAAAGAAAGAGGATATTCTATCCTGAGAGTGAAATTAATCACTTGAAATCGACAAGCGTTTACTACAGTGAATCAAGTTTCTTCTATTGTTATTTCATGTTCTGTCTTGCGCTTTGTTTTTGTTCTGTATGCGGTAACAACAATGAAATAGTTGTTTCATTGTTTGCGTTAATCTTTCCAAAATAGCAGGTTCATATAAGATAACTTAAACCTCCATACATTGTGCTTCTTAAAATAAACTGTATGTGCAGTAAAAGTAAGTTGCATTTCACAATGGGTGTGTCTTTTTCACAGACATCAGTTTCCAGTTATCCTATTGTGTACACTCCGTTAATCGGGACACTAAATATTTAAGTCATCAACACCAGAGAATGTCTAATGTGAGTATCCCACAGTTCCATTGGCGTAACATTGGTGAAATATACATGGCTGGACCTGTGAAAATGCGTGATTTATGAAAAGCAATGAACACGTTCGTTGTATGAAACAATTAATAAGCATTCTTGTTAATATTTAGTTATCACGCAATAACCAGAGAATCAAAGTACATTACGGAAACGGTATCGTTATATGTCAAGAAAAAAGTATGTCAGTGTCCGACACAAAAATATACACATTTTGTGTTGTAAATATTAAATAATACAGCGCGTAATTATCGTCAAATAGTAATTGGATTCAGTTTCAGGAGGATTTCGGTTTATGACACACAAGTGTATAAAGAACACGATCAATCAAACATAAAATTCACAAGCAAATCCCTTGTGCGAACGTACCAGTGACAACTGGGCACAGAGCTATATACACGCATTAATACGGAGTTATATTTGACAGAGACATCAGGGATCTAGACACATACATTCTCACAAGTACGTGTATTAAAGTGATTAACTTGAACTAAAACGCAATCAACACGCGTCCATGCTCAAACCTATCACGAATACAAAAATACATATTCCAAGAAACCCCCGATGTTTAAACTCCTAAAGTTCAAGATCCAATAACGTTCTCGCAAAATACTTCTTCACTCCCAATAAAAGTAAATATATTTCTGAAATTCCCATTTCAAAAACAAGCCCTCTTAGACACGAGCCAACTCACGCCATGCACGTAATAGTCTGTAGCAGTTTCTTCTATTATCATCTCATAGCCGTCTTATTTAAACCAGAAGGCGACAATTAAGAACCTGTTACGTTTAATTACTAGGATACCCCCCTACTGTGTTCAATTTGAATAACATTAAATCACTTCGTCGGCCTGGGCGGTTGGGGATGCTGTACTGGAAACGAAATCCTTAGTTACTGATGGACAGAAGATGAATTACTTTCTTAACCGATTCCGTCAGCTATTTTGGATTTTTAACATTTTGTTGTTGAAGCACGACGCGTGTCTCATACGCTTGAAGATGAATGTTACAGCGAATTGTGAAAATTAATAGATCGAGTTTAAAAATGTGCAGTTTCAAATTTTATTTTTAAAATGTATTTTAATGGTTGACGCCATACTTCCATAATTGTAAAAATGAAAATAGCAAATGATTATACCCATGGGTCACTTTAAAACACCCCCATCATGATAACAATTATATATAATCCGAAATAACTCTGGTAGAATTATTATCAGGTTGAATGGAAGAAGCACTACCGAATATTGAAATATCTCCACATCAGTTATATAAAACGTATGACATTAAGTGTTAAAACATACTCGTATGTGTAAAAAACATTTTTATTATATATGTATACGATTAAATAAAAGATGGAAATGTTACAACATTATGGACACTGGGACACATCTGATTGTTAGCTGTAATGAATAACCAGCACAAGAGACACGGATCAGATGAATGGTCAAATCAAAGCAGAACGCCCCAGACCCTATTTATGCAACGTGTTGATAACAGAATAATTCAGTTGTGACGTTCGGCAGAGGAATCCAATTTTATGAAATCACCTGATAAGGATGCTATTACATTTGGTCGTTTGATGCGCGGGAACATTAATCTACAACAGTTAGATTCACGCTCGGAAGAGGTATGCTTGTGCGAAGTGATGTTATACAAGTTCATTATTATCTTGACTTGATCAAATTGTGTTTAAACTATAGATTGAATATTTTGCATTAATCAGGGACCCCGAACGCCGATTTAGGCGCCGTCGCGGCATTCTTATCTCCCCTTAATTATTTCAAGAAGAGCCTCTTAGCTTAATTTCGTTTAAATAGCCATCTGAAGAAATTCTGAGAACCCAATTTAAAACTGGCATGACGCTCTGGGATATTTCATAAGAACTTCTCTCGCTTAATTATACACACACCCGGCAATTTATTGTGGCAGTTTTAGAAATTAAGAGGAATTTGCTTTGAGGGCATCGGATGATGAATAAATTCATTTTATTTGCAGATAGATACATTAATTAATTTTATTGGAAGCAGATGCGGTCAAGATTGCGTTAATTTACAAACTGTTTTTTTCCAGATTTAAACCTGCATGATATAGACAAGAGACAACCGCCGCCGGTTCGTCGCCTTTCATTACGCTATGTACATCTGTTACATATAAACTGTGTTACAAAGCTGAAGAAATACACTCTGTCATTTTTTAGATGGATCGAACTATATTATTGTGGCATTCGTATACAACAACGATGGTTCGATTATTAATTTCTAGAACAATCTTATTTGTTAACATCCGATCTTCATTTGTGTATTTGTCTTTCATATGTACACTTGCATATAGAGATGCACCGTTCATCCCACACATGCAACCAATAGTGACACTTTAAATTGCTCTGGATGTGCACATTTTTAGATTCGTTGGTTGGTATACTGATCTGAAACTGAAACTGATTTGTAATCATATTTTTATGACTCTTCGCCTTGTGTATGTTTGAGAAGAAAACAATAAATATAATCTATTCATAATCTTTGTAGCTTTTCTTCACCTTTTACCCAAATGTAATCTCATCATGGGGACAGCAAAGGGGGTGTTCTCACGTGTTTATATAATATATTTAACTCAGACAACACCTGTTTTGTCAAATGAATGTTACTTAAGAAGTCATGTGCCCTTGTCGGAAAAAGATGTCAAGTGATAATAAGAGATCGGATACCCGGCTCTGGCTTTACAGGAGACGAATAGCTACTGCTGCCGATGATGGTGCTGTTGTATTGCGAGAGCAACTACTATTTCTGCAGTCATTACAGCTGCCACTGCTGTCAATGTTAATACAACAACTCCGACTACTACACGTACTTCTTCCTCTTCTCTTATTACCATTACTGCTGCCATTACTACTACTATTACTGCTGCAGTTGCTCCCTTTACAACCATCAATGTTGGTGCTACTCTTTCGGCTACTACTACTACTACTACTACTACTACTACTACTACTACTACTACTACTACTACTACTACTACTACTACTACTACTACTACTACTACTACTACCGCCGCCACCACCACCACTACTACTACTACTACTACTACTACTACTACTACTACTACTACTACTACTACTACTACTACCACCACTACCACTACCACTGCCACTGCCAGTGCTACCACTACCACTACTACCACCACTACTACCTATGCAGCTATGACTACTATCGCTTCAACTGTTAGTGTTAGCACCACCATATACATGTAGCTGGAATATTGCTGAGTGCGGCGTAAAATTAACTCAACTACCTATGTTAGCAAGTGCTATATTGCTACCACCATTACCTCTTAAACAGCTACCTCGCCTTCTTTATTGTTCAGTCAGGAAAAAAACATTCCCGTTAAGATCCGTTTTAATATTACCCTGTCATAAGAAAGAACCAAGGGGATCCAGTGGTCAATCTCGCAGACTTCGTTGATGCACTCATATACCTTAGGTCGAAACTGATAATGTCTGGTCCAGACTCAATTACTTATCATATAGCCGAGATAGTGCGGTGTTCGACAATATTCAGACGAACCCTAAACCGACACGATCGTACAAACACCCACGCACCGACGTGGTAAGGTATAATCTCACAGAATGTACAAAGTCAGGTCTGACTATGCGCTAACGGCACCGGAGATGTGTACGACTGACTCTGGTTTCTAACATTGTACATTAATCCCCTCCACCCCCACCACCTCCCCCCTCCCTCACACACCGGCAGCGTGTGAACCACACCAGGAGTAATGGCGGCTATTGACTCAATCAATCAAGTGCGCCCGTCAATCATCGTCGATATTGACACGCGCAACAGTTAACACTCCGGGCCAGGAACGTACAGTGACCACAGATGACCACTCGAGTGGGCATCCATCATCCTGTCGGCATATTTACCTGTGCGAATACAGGCAGGAAGATTTTCACCTGAACCTAGAGAGATGAGATAGGACTTACAGGTAATCCTGTTAACTGGGTTCTTGACAAGCGATATTTGCTGTGCCTTTCGGTAATGTGATAATTCAATTACTGCCTCAGAGATACAGTAGACGGTTGATCTTCCTTTCAACCGATGATGCAGTTGTAGCCATCGCTGTTCAGGTACTATTTGTTTAGTTATTAGATAATGTATGTGGAAAGCTCAACACGCACTGAACAATAAGCCGAAGTTTACCCATTCGTCCAGTCACCGATTTATAAGTCCACCTACAGACCACCCACCTACCCATCTGCCAACTGACCCACCCACCCAGCTACTAAATGACCAATGGATCCATCTGTTCACAGTTATTTAAGTCCAAACATCCACAGACCCATCCTATGACCAAATGACCCATTCATCTAGTCACAGTTACACAGGTCCACCTAGCCGCAGACCCATTCATCTAGTCACAGTTACACAGGTCCACCTAGCCGCAGACCCATTCATCTAGTCACAGTTACACAGGTCCACCTAGCCGCAGACCCATTCATCTAGTCACAGTTACACAGGTCCACCTAGCCGCAGACCCATTCATCCATCCATATATGCACTCAACAACTGACCAATCCATATAGTTTCAGTTTCACAAGTCCATCCTCCCATAGATCCATCCATCCATCCACCGACCAACTGACCCATCCGTCTTTCCATCTATCCACCCATTCATCCAGCCATCTATATAATCAACACCTGATTTAGTAAATCAGACGTGCTTCTGCAACAAAGTCTTTTTGTGTTTATAAAAAAACCTCCACGATTCCAATACATATACACACACCTACATTTTCCATACTGTTCATTCATCTAACTGGCCCGCTAACATACATGTTTGTGTCGCTACTGAAATAGACAAACATGCATTACAAGCCGGGCACTAGTTCCCCGAGCAGACATCGATACACAGACACCGGTTCTGCTCTATAGGCTCCTGCAGTAAAATCATCGATTTCAGAACCCGTTCGGTTTGCCTACTGCGACAGAAAAGCGAATTTCAACGTCTATGGTGCATTTCATAATGCAATCGATTTCAACACAGAATAGAGGAAGAAATGGGTATCGACCAAGTCTTGCTTATTTCACTTACCTAAAAGTTTTTAAAGAAATTGATGGATTGAAAGCCGTTGTATATTTCAACATTTGACACAAGTGACGCCAGTAGATCAGGGATAATTTAATCACAAAGTTTATGAAAACATCTGTTAGAACCTACGTTTCAAGCCATACGTTACCATAAGACGTGACAAAGAGACTGATTCTATTTATAATATGGGAGACAGTTGGATTGAAATTAAACCTGATTGTTAATAACAATCGATGTTCTTGCAGTATGTAAAAAGCTCTAAAGATTCCAGTTTAAAAGTTATAATCGTGACTGCGGTGTAGAAATTGATTTGTCATCACTTGGAGAAACTGACAATAGAAGAATAGCATCTGTGACGATATTAAAATATGTTGTCTTGGGTTATTGAGTGAAATTGACACCTTTATAGCCGCATGATTGACATGTCACAACGTTTCCTTGGAAGAAGACGGAGACAGTATTCACAGCTTCAAATACACGTGGCTAGCTAAGTGTCCCTGCTGTCAGAACTCACATTCTTCAGCGCTCCAACATGCATCCCTAAGATGAGATGTTTTACAAGAAAACCTCTGCATCTTATGAACACATATTTTCTTAGACTTCTCACAAGCCAGTTTATAAATAAATAAATGTGTCCATGCATATGCATGTAATCATTGTTCTGCCTAATAACTCCAGAGGAAGTCATCTCTCCCGATAATGGAGACTGGTTCGTTTCTGTTCATGATGTATACTTTTTAACCTCACCCAGGGAAGTGATACATTCTGTCAATCAATCTTTTTTCCGTACTGAGAAGTACACAAACCATGCATGCACTTATATTCGCCCGAGTAGTATCTTTTACATTTTTACAAATATCGGTGGTTTGGTTTTCTTTGTAATGTTGTATGGAGCATTACAATATTTACATGTTTAGGTTTAATATAAATCTTGGAAATAAATTATCTCTAAAATAATACATTTACAAAAAATAATACATGTTTTCTTCTAAAATCAGAGTACAGTGGACAAACAAGAGGCCAATGGTACTCATCCTTGACAGTATCTAAATGATACAGTTGGCATAATCTCTCGTGTTGGTTAATATCAATATAGCATTCCATGTTGTAACGTTACGTGTGTTTTGTTCAAAAAACATTCTTTTAAGATAGCCGAATTCTGATTATTCAGGAGGCGCTCATTTGGCATTGGTGAGTGGGCAGTAGACCGAGTTTCGTTGTGTTACAACTTACAGAAATAGTTATAAATAGAGTGACAAGGGTCGAAAAGAGAATGGGGATAAAGGGATAAGTATGTATATACGTTTTTTGAACATGTATCCTAGGTTTGCAAGGAGGGTTAAAAACCTTTCAAACTTGTAGAAAAGGGTTCGGGCTGTATACGTCTCGTTAAACGATGAAAACAAAAAGGACAGGTTTTTCGTCCATAATTTATACCGATTACTCCAGGGAGAACAGTTATGACAAGGTTTTAATGTAAATTTACCTTAATGTTCCTGCCATTGGATATTTGCATGAAAGTAACATGACAGTTTCAAGCATTAGCGGGCATAAACTGCACGGTGAACAAAGGCGTGCTTGCAATCCACGTGGTTCACTGACCTTCCAGATCTGTCTGCAAATCTGATGGCTGCCGTCTGTGTCATGTCTGTTGGTCTGTTGTGTGATACCTGTGTCGTGTCAGTATGTCTGTTGTGTCTCTGTGCCACGTCTTTAAGTCTGTTTGTATGGTACCTGTGTCATGTCTGTATGTATGGTACCTGTGTCATGACTGTTATAGGTACCTGTGTTATGTCTATCATTAAGGTATATGTGACTCATATCTGTCATATCTGTATTTTTTCTGTCATTTGAGGGATTGGCGAAAAGGAGATTCGCCCGTAAGTGGAAACTGACTACCGACACAAGCCTTTTCCAATGGCACTGTGCCCACTGCAAATTATTTCGCTGACTAACAATCTTCATCAACGACTGCCCCCCATTAGAGAACATTAGGTATAAGCTGTTTTTATTGAAATCCATAAAAGAAAGAAATTCGGGTTTTGAAAAGTCATTTGTGACGTCATACGTTCCCGAGTTCACGGGTGCCATTTTACTCACCAAAGGTGGGTAGAACGCTGATGGGTCGGTGCCCAGGGGCACATAGCCCTGTGTGGCGTATGGCGTTGTGGGGTAGACGCTGTCGGCGAGGCCGGCCACGCGGGAATAGGAGAGGAGGGATGGGGTGTACTGGCAGGAACAGACGCTCTGACCAGTGTGGGGGTTGGTCACTAGAGTCCGGCCATTCTCGCAACATGAGTTGGACGTCGTCGTGGGCGGACTGCTGGACATGAGGATCTGCTGGAAATAAACAAGTTTCAGTGACATCCTTTATATATATACTGAGGAACAAAAGAAAGTATACCGAGCTTGTTTTATGTAACTGAGAATTGAAATTGTAGGTCTCATTCCAGCAAAAGATTGTAAAAGTAGTTTGTGGCTGGGCAGTTTTGAGTAAACATGATCCAATGAAGTGTGGAGTGAGGATAGAAAGTCCTAATGCATTGCTTTGCAAAGATAGAAGCCTAAAGTACCCATTATCAACTGTGTATGGTGCAACTGTTTTTATTTTTTAAATATTTTAAAACCATAACTACGTAGAGTGCAGACTAAAGTATGACACTTGTTGTTTCTTTGCCAAGTACATGGCACGGTTATCGACATATAAATGCACACTTTGAATAGAATACATTCAGGTAAATCCATGCCAAAGGTATATGCATCTGAATGTACATAATCTAGGGTACATGTCTTGGCATATATCATGACATATTTCCATCTTACTGCGATGCGATTAAATCATTGTTTTTTTTCTGTTACTGCGACGTCAATACAAATCTTTCTGTTGTTAAGATGTTAGTGACTTTATCTCTGCGCTGTTGACATTGTTGTTGCAAGGTTGCTAACATCTACATTTCTATGCTGTTGACATGTTTACTTAGACGTAAACATCTATATTACTATGTTGATAACATGTATACTTCCATTCTCTTCAAACTGATGCTTCGGCATTGTTAACATTCCTTTTTCTATACTGTTGACATTGACATTTCGACATTGTTTACATTTTTCTATACTGTTGACATTGCTACTTTGATATTGTGAACATCTATATTATTGTGCTGTTGACAGATATAATTCGACGTTTTCAATATCTCTTGACATTCCTTGCCAGTCACGACGAATGCAAACATACTAGATTGATGCTCACGGTGTTGATCATGGGATTGTCTGGTTCAGACTACATTATTTAAAGACCACCGCCACATAGGTGAAACTGTGCTAAGCGACAAACAAAAGTAGGCTGTATTCTAGATACGTAAAGAATTACTCCCAACACCGGTAACCATGGCAAAAGACCACTTTCGTTTTGTGATGTTCCTTATTTTCAATCCCAGTGATACATTAATGCTACAGTATATCAGATGTAAACATGTCTTATTAACACATGTAAGTCTAATCAGTTCGCAAACGTCTGGATACTTAAATACTTAACCAAGTGAATATCCACTGAGCGAGAGTGAATTTCTTTTTTCACAACAATCCGACATTATCGTGATGAATTATAGAAACACGAAATATTTTCTACAATAGGGTGAACTCAGCAATATTCCATCTATACAACGACGGTAAGTGAATAATCTAGTCTGGACCAGACAATCTAGTAATTGACAACATGAACACCGATCTGCACAGTAGGGATGGGATGCATCAACCATGCCAGCGGCTCTAACCATCCGATCCCGTTTAGTCGAATCTTAGACTGAAAGGGATCTTGACGGAGATGGGAGAATCGTATGCAACGTACGACCATAAATTATCCCAAGAGTTTCTAACACAATGCCATAAATAACATGTACAACGACATAAACATTAACAACGACGCATAATTAATCTCGATCATTGTCATACATTTGCAGCCGCACGCCCAGCATGCATTTCTCACTTCACCGCGCATGTCTGACATTGTTATTAAATGTGGACGTGTCTGGACTGTCGACGAAGGCAGTCTGTCTGGTCCCTGTCTACCCAAGCATCCGTGGAAGACATTCGTATCGAAATATGTTCACCTCGAAGTTAATCCACAAGCACATCTTGGACACATATTATGTGCATACAAGTTCAAACCGACCGAGACATATTATTATTTATCCCTTTATCTCAAAATGTTTATCTCGAAGTCGCTTGGCCAATTCGACCAAGAGACTAATATTAATTTTAAAGTCATGTGACGGCTTTATCTCGAAATTATGCTTAACAGATCCAGCAAGCTAATCGACTAATGTATATTAACGTGTAATACGAGTTCCATATTACAGAATTATGCTTAACTCGAAATAGCCTAACAAGAATCCATTGATGTATAGTCGAGAGTTCTTTCGCTCGAAATTTTAACCACGTGGACGCTAAACAGGCCAGATCTACATCTCAACTAAAATGTGTGTTCTGGTCATATGAGTCTTTTGTCTTAAAATGTTGACTTCAAAGTCAAATAACAGACCCAATAGACCAATCTAGTAATACTGTTCTTGCTGACATATGAGTCTGTTATCTCGAAGTCGTACAACAGACCGAGCAGACCATTCGACCAAACTGTGCCTTTCAGTCACGGGCACAGGGTCGTCAAACAATTTGCACCATTCTCACAAAGTATTGATTATCTATGGGTTTTAACACTATCAAACACATATAATATGTATCAACACTCGTCATATTATATTCATACAATTATTTCGTATTGTGTTGTGACAGATAGAATAATCTATCTTTCTATCTTTCTATCTTTCTATCTTTCTATCTTTCTATCTTTCTATCTTTCTATCTTTCTATCTTTCTATCTTTCTATCTTTCTGCCTGCCTGCCTGTCTTTCTCTCTGTCTGTCTGCCTGTCTGTCTGTCTACATTCCTTGTACACCTAAGAGCCGTTGAACGGCGAAATATATTGTGCAGATATAAAGGAGTTTTTGCAAGAGGAAATATCTGGACTCATCTTTTGTATATTTACTACTCGTACACCTGTACAAATCAGTTGTGTGCGTGCGTATTTGTTAAATGCGCGTCACTGTATAACAGTTGGGAAACAATTCGAAATATGTGACAACATATCATAAAACGTATATACAATAATATGATAACATTAAATTAACTCAAAATCTCAAGGTCGTAAAACACACAAAGTAGACCGCAGAGCGATGAAAGTAGACATGTGTATCTTCTAGGCAGAACACACAGTAGAATAAAACAACAAGACTTTTGACGCGTGAAAGACACGTTGACACCTTGGAAGATCAAAGCACTTGTTTTGAGAACATGCGTACTTGGGACTAAAAACTTTTTCAGTTATTCACAGGCGATATTCCAGGATATAAGAATGTGTGGCTGAGACCAGGTTACTTGGATGGCAAGTCGTGCTGGTGTTGCCTTTCCACTCCTTACATACTAGTCTACATATATCTACAACCATCGCTGTAAAGACATTTTTCTTTACCCTCCCCTCGGCCGTGGAACCCGTTAGTCCAGATACCGTTAGTTTTAAACCACCGTTACAGCGAGTGCATGTATAAGAAAGACATGTAAACCTCCTTAAACCGTACATTTCAAAGTCCGGACAAATTTACTTGGAAATACTGTCCGGATTAATGCGGGTTCACAGTATCTATCCATGTGTAAATTTCTCTAGTTACATACTTTCCAACAGAAAGTCTGTCTCCTCTTATTCCTTAACTAGAAACAAGTCGCATATGCTTTTAGTCACTAGATACAAATCACGCATGCTTCTCGTAACTAGAAACATATCATGCGTCTCAGGCATTCATCTAGCTTTTCTCGATGGTGATTCAAGCAATTCCAGCAATCGATCACTCACTCACTCGAACTGAGCTACGAGCACAGATCCATATCTACGTATGTACATACATTAAACCTGTTGGTGGGCAAAATAAAGGGGTCTATCCTTACACTCATCTATGTTCTATAGAGGTGCCCATTCCAGATACAAAGTAGACTCCTACTTCTTTCAGTCATTCTTATCGTTGTTTCAGTTTGCCATCAACGTCAGAGAAGACGATGCCTCCATACTTAGAGGTACAGAGCCGGCGTGAGCGGTGATGGCGGTGTAGGTAAGTTCATCCCGCTGCTGACGATGCAAGGGCGAAAAGTCCAAAGAAACCCATGTTCGGACATTAAGGCATAAGGTTTTCTGCTGTGTTTCTCCAAAACCAAAAGCCACAGAATGATTTGTTCATGACAATTGGAAAATTTGTCTTTTATAGAAAAATAACACAATTCAAGGGCTTGTTTGGGATGATTTCTCACCCCTTGGGCGGAACGATGCACTACATATCCTCAATCGTCATGATAGGGTGAAATAATTATTCGGAGACACGTGTGTCCGCAACATTAGAATATTTGTATAAATATGAGTTTATGACTCGCTCGAAATGTAAAACGAAATATTCAATCGTCGTGCAAATTGGACAGGTTCTATGCATTGAGATTTGAAAGAAAATGAGTTGACATATCTCGGGGCTGTTGATGTATTCTCTTACCACACACACACACACACACACACACAGAGAGAGAGAGAGAGAGAGAGAGAGGGAGAGAGAGAGAGAGAGAGAGAGAGAGGATAGTTAAATATAGACACGCCCACCTCAGTTCTTAACACACGATGTAACATAGACAATCTTATAAACAGCATAACCGTCTTTGCCATCCGCGTATTATGAATATCACATCCCGTAATAAAAAATCTAAGCTCCACAGTTGCCGTTTCTTGGTAAAAGAATATGCTTCCAAGTCATATCCAATGATAATCAGCATATCGGAACAGTTTGGAAACTAACTTGCTTCATGTGAATTGAAAACTATGCAATACAAACATTACTGCACAATAGCAAATAAAGTACTCGGTTGATTCTAGAACAAAATAATACCAGCACAAGACAACCAAACCGTAATTGCAAAGCTATATTCCAGCAATATTACTTACTCGAGTAGGACCACTTCGGCTTACCGCAGGAGAGTGTGAGTCGAGGAGAGTATGAGAAGACGCCGTATGTTTCAATATATTGGCCTCGGGACTAATGGCGCATAAATCATAATTTAATCCGCGTAAATGCGAAACGTTTAAACTTTATCTAAAAGCGAACGTATCGGGCTTTTCACCGACTGCGATAGATTAGCCCATTGACATTAACACGAAGTCAAGCCACCATTAGGACTCGTGAATTAAGGCTTAATTACGATGCTTGCGTTCGTTTTTAGTTTCAACTTTTGAAAGATATATTTCAGCAGGTGTGGAGGACCGTATGGTAAAGGCATCCACGCTTTTTCAGCTTCCCGAAATATTCAAGGCTGTGGCTGAAAATCGGAAGTTTTTTTCAGGTTGTGGAATGTAGAATACTAATTCAGAATTCCTATTCGTTTCATTGTTTTTATTGTTTAATTTTGCAAAGCATGTGTCCTTTTTATTCTGCTTTGAACATTTTATAATACTGTTTTGTTTCCCTCTCCAGTATCTCGAACATTCGAAATTGACATGTTGTTACCTAATTTGAAATCGACACGTTATTTACAACACGTGCTATTTTGCTTACTTTTCTTATGACGTTGAACCGCTGTCAAAGTTGGCAAAATGATGTATGCATAAAGAGTTTTCACTTATTCAAGACTATGGATTTCCATAAATAGCAAAGTCAATCCTAAACCCAAGCAAACACATCATATGTGAGCGTTATATATGAAATAAAATAATCAACAATATGAATATGATAATTAATATCTTCATAAGCACGTCACATCAGGTTTGGAGATATTCCCAGCTGGTCAAAATACATGAAAATGCATAAACACACAATAAAAACTTGTACAACACAAACAGAAGTATGTTTTTCAAAAGATTTATTCGTTGCTAAAAAGTTTTTTTTGAAAGATTTAACATCTGATTAATTAAACATCCTCGAGTCATAAAAGCTAGGTCAACAAGATTTTTTGGGCAAAATATTTAAATTGATTGTTGTAAAAACAGGTTTTTACGGGTTGACTATTTCCATCTAGGTCAGCGCTGTTTACTTTCCAAATCAACTTTAAAAAAACTATTTAAATTTAACCTCTGCGAGGAGTAAAGTTGTGAGAAGCGCAAACGGGCTTCCGGTAATTTCGCTGACAGCCTTTGAAAACGGCTAATTTTCCTAATCGCTATCAGATGTTAGCAATGGTCACGTGACACCAGCGTTCAATATTGATTAGCAATATGAAATTGACTCGTCTTGCTGTCAATCATCTGCAGTGATAACGACATTGGGGTAAAGATTGAATTAACCTGCACGGGTCTTTCAATTAACACCGATAACAGGGCCGACAAAAACAATTCACGGACACCAAATTAATTTAATCAAGAGAATAAAGAGTACAATTGATCACATCGCAGAGAGTTACTTCAACGCGGGAGTTTTTATTGTGTGGACGTGGGGTTAACTTGTTCCTCTGAAGACACAACAATCCCAATTTGTGGGTTAGGATGATTTGACTAATTGTTGAGGAGGAACTGTTTCATATTTCTTTTGATTTTATCTGTATCTTGTGAGCTGTCAAAACAAATTTAAATTTTAAGGGTGACCGCGACTGTTCTCACTAACACTCATTGTAAATCTATTTTTACATTGTCAGAAAGCTTGACTTATTTAGTTATGATTTGGTTAACGTTTCAAAATCTACCGCTTAGACTGAGATATAAATCCAACAATGACATTTGTTAAAATGTTTTACATCATCTGACAGCAACATTTGTTTCGAAAGCAATTATTTCATGACATATTTCATATATCTGTAACACAAAGCATTTTTATGTTCATATTTGAGACAAAGCGTTTAAGAAATAATACGTAGACATTAAAAATAGCATACAAGCCATAAATATTTTAAAATTCTAATAAAATAGTATTTTCCGTTCTAGATCAGATGGATAGAAAAGTCTTGTTTTAACCCAGCTCAGCTTTAACACGTAAGACTTTAGACATGTTTTCCTGGGTTTATACTCTCCAAAATTCAATAATAACAGCAGAAGATACCTGCCTCTGTTCATCCCTCTTGATAACATTTTCAATGTCGTATCGATTTCATTCGTTTACAGAGTGAATGCATTTTATATTAAAACTTTATGTTGTTGATTACATCTTTTCGCATGTCTGTTTCAGTGAACCGTTCCATGTCTGTTCCAGATTGTAATCGAGCTGTGATGTGCATTTCTGTCGCTCTCCGCTTGCTTGTCTATTTCAGTGAGAGTACTTGCTTGGAATGGTGATGTTATGGCTAACTTTAGGCGAAGATCGATAACATATCGGATTTCACACCGTCATTTTCATTTCTGTTAAGCTACGCCATTCATCGGGGATTCGGAACGTTTTGCAGAATCTTGAAATTGACAAGGTCGGGAAATCAGCATCGATGACAAGAACACGCTGTCAGCTGGATGTGTTCCGTTTCTTCTTTATATTGTACACACTGTTTCTTAGGAGTCTGATACATTGACTTTTTAACCTATTCATGATAAAATATGCGTTCTATTCATGATAAAATATGCGTTCCTCAATCGTATATCGATGTTGAATGTAAGTGGTTTAAAATTTCTGAGTTAAATGAACATTTCTTTGTGAAATTGACAGACATGGATACGTTTAGAACGTCAGTTTGAGGAGAAATTTGAATACATAGTAATGACCAGAAACCAGATGAAACTTATTTGTCTTGCGTTATGAAATACACGTTTACGTCTCAACCAAAACAATATCAACATTGCTAGGAAGATTATGTCCTTTCAAATATAACTGAACCAAACATGATCACAGACACAAGAACTACATGACACGTAATCCCACCGCCGCAACAGTGCTTTCCTTGCATCTAGACTTACAAGCTTTTCTTATGACCAAAAAGTAGAGAAAGGGAAAAAAATACAAAAAAGGACGAAATCAAAGCCAAGGGCAGCCAGACTAGTGATATGTCAATGTCACGAGAACGATTTTGACACTCTGACTATACTCTACATCTGTAAGGCAGTACAGAGAGGCGAGGTTGTTGTTTCCAATGGCGAGATTATTACCAGCAGAAGCGGTCCACGGCTGATATCACTTGATCCGAGTTTCCCCATTCCTGGGATATTTCCCTAAATAGCGACATGGCGCTGCATGGTAATTCTAGCTCAAACTATGAATGGTTTATCAATCTGTTTTTGTTTGGTCCTGGTTATTACGTCCTTTCTAAAATGTATCTGCCATCTGCATTCCGATTGTATGCTCATTCGCATCGCTGTTCAATGAAATGATATTTTACTTACCTATGTACCTGTGTATGTACCTATGTGTGTACCTAAATATGTATCTTTGTATCGCACCGGATCTACATATCTATTTACCCTCTCTCCATCTTTGATTCAGCTCATGTCTCGTATCGTCCTTCCTTTTCGGATCTATTTACGTAACAGTTTTAATTCATATACAGTGTCGTTTATACACAAGCTGTCAAGACATTGTGTATACAGACATCGTGTATATAATGCACTGTGTGTATATTAAGACATGGTAACGAGCAGACCAGCTGTTCAACAAGCTGTATCTCAAACTGGTTATTCATTCTTCTGTCTATCCAGTTACAAAAATACACTTATATTTGTGTGTTCATACACACACGTGTTGTACTGACATCATTAAACACGATTTAATGCTAATGTGCGTGTTAATGGATCATATTTATGTACGCACATGCTTTTTATTACGACCACATGCGCGTTACACGTGTGGTTTGCAAAATGTCCATTTCATCAGAAATCGACAGGGAAATTATCATTGATATAGATTAATTTTACTGTTTGTGATTTGCATTCTAGATCCGCGTTCCTATACATCAACTTTAGCAATGAACAGATACGGCTATGTGTGGTACATGAAATGCACACCATATCTGTTGAAATGTACATCACGTGTCAGTTGTTTCTCTGTTCAGCATCCTGACGTATTTATTTGCTATCGATGCTATCTACTCTCTGGTCATGTAAAGACACGTGTAAGTTTCACCAATCATGAAATCGACTCATGTTTATTCAGATGTCATTCCGATAGCGCCATAATAAATAAAGCAAACAAAGCTTGTCGATTTCAGCTGAAATCTAAAGGCAATCAGCATGCTATGAGCAAATTAAATGCTTAATTGTTACAGTTATTATTCAGTGATGTGACTGAGTATATCGAACAGGTGCTTGCCTCATCAAAGCTTCTGCAGCTCTTTCTGACTTAATTATCAGATGGGTAAACACATGCTCTGTCCAATGTTTATTATGCAATTGACAAGGTAAATATAACTTTTTGATGTAGTTACAATTGTGTGTATGTACCGCTACATGTTGTCGTTTTCATGCTGAATGAGATTGATTAATGTAATTAGAAGTACAGCCTGAATGCAACAATCAATAATAATATTGTTTCCAAGTAAACACAATTATAAAAAAGAATTTTACTAAGTGAAAAGTACTTTAGAATCCAATATCGTTCCTAAACAAGCAATATGAAATGTATGAATTAGCTTGGACTAAACTTTAACATAACATTAATATGAAACAGCCTCCTTATAATTGCTTTAAGATGTAATGTAACAAAAGGTGTAAGGTATTAAAACAAATTGCATTACATAAATCAGTATAATAATTATGTCTTGTATGAAATATGAGAAGAATTATTAGCAATCAAAACGTCGTAGGCAGCCGTTTTAATGAACTATATTTCAGACCTGTGTTTGTCAGTCCGGGACAGGTTTAAAAGAATTATTTCGAGGTGTCCACGTGTCACAACAGAAGCAGTTAATCATATTTCATAGGCACTCATAGATATAGAAAAAAAACCACATGTATCATTCTCGTCATAGGCTTTCAGGACTAGACAAACAATGACTGCATGCGTTGACATAATACATTAGCCTGATACCAATATATACACTACAGACGCAAAATCTCATGTTTAGTCAAAAATTATTTCCAAATCATGAACACCCATCGAAGAGCAAAGCATTGGTCCATATTAAAATACGCAATGGCATTAATTTATGTTTCATATGATTTCATTTGGCATACATAAATGAATATATATATTACACGTGAGTGAGAAACATAAACATGGAATTACAGCTGAATTACAGTAAAAAACTTCATGCTGCTATCAACATGCTGTGCATGAAATTGGCATGGCATGTTGTGAAATAAACACCAGTTACTCTGTAGGAATGTAGTGATATCTATCGGATATATGCACGCATATTTACCTGTGATGATGATAGTGATGAAGCTGTCGATGGGTAGCTATAACCGAACTGAGGTAAGGACATTGTCAACAGTCAACAAGGTACGTAGTTTACTGATAAACAGTCCGCATAAATAAACAATCCTTTCCAAGCCGCTCTTGAATCACAGGTGTGTGATTGTCTTAGAACCTCAGGTAAGTCATTTACCACCTGTCGTGCTCATCAGCTGACCACTGGCTATCTCGGGGTGGACCCCTATGGTCACTCCGTCCGTTCACTGTCCAGTTTGAGACCTTTGGTTTAGAGGCCAAGAGCGGATAATTCTTATCATGCGTTCCCTATACACTAGGACAAGACATAACCGTTTCCCGTGCGTTTAGTGACCGGCTTGGCTGTCATCATGTCTCTTGCTTGTCTAAGCAGCAGATAGTACAAGCCCACGGATTGGCTACACTCGGAATCCCCCGAAGCTTTGGGTGAAAACGAGCGTCTAAGTTCGACGAGAATAGCTCTACGCGCAGGGAGGCCAAGCTCCGCCCCTCACGTTTGATTGACAGCCGCGATAGTCATTTCATCTCATCTCCCGGCCGATCTTCTAACTCATTACTTGATGAAATAATTTCCTTTGCGTTTTACAGCTAAAACGGGGAGTACTTAGGAACGGCAATTTTTACACATTTATTTTGTGCGTTGGGTACAGGTAATTCACTAGCGTTTGGAAATGTAAATTGAATTTTCAGGGCATTTGGAGGATAAATATTCATCTGCGCCGAATCGCCCATTGTTTCATTATCTCGTCTAAGTAGACAAACCCTTCGGTCTCATTTCTCTCAAGTAGTTATCAAACATGCGAATAGATTTTTCTCTCCACACTAAAAATTAACCGTCCGCTGAGCAAGAATGCAGACTAGAAAATCATTGCAGTGCGCCGTCCGTGTTGACTTTCATCATCCAACTGACTCTCTGCAAAAGAAAACCCATCGTTTCACGCAATGCCCACGCTCATTTGAACAAACTAGCCGTCGCTGATGAAATTACCTGTAAAAATATTGCATTGTCGCTCGGTTAAGTGCCTTCAATCGATTTTTAGTATTGACTTTGTATTTCTGGCCCGTGTGTGAATGTAATGCTCGGACTCAGTAAACAGAAGGTGTGTAACACTCGTTTTAGCTAACTTAATCGTTCTCTAGGTGTGTAGGGATTGCAATTCAAGCCTAATCCATTTGACAAAGGCATTGTCATTGCAGCATAACAGTGTCCAAACAATAGTGGTCATTTTCAATAATATTTAGATACAGAGAAATGAAATATGAGCACTGGCGTCATATTTTCAGCGAGGTTGTTTAATGCATAGACAGCACCCAACTGAGTTACATTCGCATGGCAAAGTAGAAACGAGTTATTGTTAAATATTACAAGTCTCCTGGGTATTGTCGAAAATAATTGGGATCGACTTTTTTATCACAACGATTCAATTGTTATAAAACAACTTTGCTCTTCGAGTGATCAAGCAATGTTCCTGTGTACAATTTGGTAGGAACATTTGTCGTGAATACCATTCACAATGGTAGCAATCGCTGAAAATAAAGCCTTTTATCAGCAAATTTCATTATTTTCGGGTATCAACGAAACTATAGACATAGAAAGGCTTTGTGACGCTCTTGACTGGAAATCAAAGCAAACAGTACAGACAGCGACAAATTATACCTGTCAACATGGTAGATTTACTTTTAATTAAACAGTTGTAAGTCGCTTGCTTATTTCAATATACGACAGTCAAGTACTCGCAATTATATTGTTGTTGAATCAGCGTGTTTATTGTTCAAAGCTTGTAGTAAGCAGTGCATTTTCAGTTCTGAAACACTGGACGATTTTAATACGATGTCAGTAACAACTGTATACTGTTCTGGAACAAATAATCTAATGCTTTTTATTTGAGAGGTTTTCCTATTCAAACAAAACATTTCTAAACACGAACTGGTTGTGTAATTATTGCAAACATTTCAATACTCTAATCTTCTATATTTGATGTTTGACTTCATTTCACTGTTTTAAACGAATGAGCATGAAATGTCTTAGTTAATATTTACTTAATGAATCGATGAGAATGGTTTGGGAAAATAGATAATGGTTATTCGTAGTTTAATTAACTAATCTGTATTAATCTGATCTGAAACATTCACGTGCAAATTATAATAATTCGATGTATACCAAATGTTGAAAATACATATATGTCTTAAATAGTCCTGAGAGGATTTTGTTTAGTAACAGCACCTTTTTATATCTAACTATTTCCTGTCACGTATACAGGAACAGATTTCACTCATTTTATCTTAAATATCATCTGAAATTGTAGCATTATTGTTTCCATGTGGAGTGATGACGTCACTACACCAGTGCGTCACATCCGTTTGTGAGTAGTACAATGTTGTAGTAGGGACACCAGTATATAACAAAACATAAATGACAAGGAACAAAACATAAATGGCGAGGAACAAAACATAAATGGCGAGGAACATTCACTTGATCGCGGTTGATATATATCTTGTGTTGTTTAAAATTCACACTGTACGAGTTGACGTAATCAACAGTTTTCGTGTGCAGTTACATGGTGACTGTCATATACTATCACGTATCAAATGTTCACACACGCACACACACACACACACAAACAGACAGACACACACACACACACACGCTGAATTTATATACACACACGCTGAATTTATATAATATCGAACTGTCATGGACTATGTGTCTATGACATCGAACTAAGATGGCCTTGGCGCGTATGATACCGAACTAACATGGAACATGGTCTGGGGGTATGTAATATCGAACTAACATGAACTGGGTGTACATGCACCGAACTAACATGGAGTGAGCATATATATAATACCATACTAACACAGACTTGATGTGTATAATACAGAATTAACATGGTCTGTATGTATATAATACCGATCTAACATGCCCTGGTAGTATATTATACCGAACTAACATGGACTTGATTAATATAATACCGAAATAACATGGATTGAATGAATATAATACCGAACTGCCATGTATGTGACACATATTATACCGAACTACCGTCCATACGCATATTATAACGAGCTAACATAGACTTTGTGTATTTAATACCGAACTAGCATGAACTGTACATGTATGAATACCAAATTAACATGGATTATATGTTTATGATGCCGAACTGTACATATTTATCTGTAAGGGTAAACACGTGTATTGTCCCCAGAGAAGGATGTCATGCGAAATCCGCGGTGATAAGGCAACGGCCAGCAACTACCTGAGTGTGTTAAATGATGGCTTGGTGTTAATCTATTTCAAATCAACAAACCAAAATAGTTTGATAACAAACAAAGCGTTAAATACTCATTGCTGTATGTCTTCGTATGTCAGAACGCCATGTTGTTCATTTCAAACAACGCGTTCGTCGTTGCTTGCCTCTTCCGTTTCTGTTTAGTCGACTGTAGTTAGAGTTTCAGTTTTCGGTTGTGCGGCTGATCAGTTTCAATCAGATCAACAAACTACAGCAGCCAAACACCAAATAACACCTGAAATACTCATAACGTTGTTCATTTCCCCAAACAAATTTAACACTGTTTGCCTCCTGTGTATTCGACTGTTCATTTTTTAATTTTCAGCTTTCGATTGTTTGTTCTGATATTTAGTTTCTACCACCCATATCACACAGATAGCCTTCTATTGCACATTTAACACTACTGTGGTGTCACTATGTAACGTACATTGATGTATAGAAAACTACAATAGATATGGAATAAATACACGTGTAAAGAGAAATTGAAAAATCTCAAGGGTTGTCATTATTAGTGTCATATCCACAAACAATATTAAAATTTTTATATTCTAAAATCATTACAGCTGAAATATTGATGACGTTAAATATGAACTCACTCACTCATCCCAACTCAGTTATTACATGTGTGTACTATTGTTTGAATGTAGTGAGCTGCTGATAACTTCCCAACAATTACCTTGTGATTAATTGTGGTGTCAATTTCAGTTTACCTATTGTACATTTCACATCAAGATAATGACGTATGTGGGCATGTTCTTGATTGTCAACACCAAACTCCATGTTAATTCTCACAGAATTCCTCTCAAAATGTGCCACTGTGGTAAATATGAAGGATGCAAATTCAACAATTCCATGACGTTTTTAAGAAGAATATTCACGGCATGCCGAGCAACGTAGTCAAAGTTCCCTAAAATGACCGATGGCCGTGTATATACGCTACATTAACCAGAGTTCACATCGTGAGACTATATATTTATTAAATGATATATACAAGAGAAATGTACATCAACACTGAAATGTACAAGCAATCCACGTTCTATGTAATGAATCATTTCCAAGAAGGAAATTGATTGTCATGTTATACCTCAATAATTTCAAGTCAAATACCAGTGCATATCCATGACATTAAATATCATCCATACAACTTAGTAGAGGTCCATAGTAAATTAGAAATAATTAACAGGTTCACATCTAGTTCAATAAAACAGACATGAACATCTTCAGTCTTGTTTTTTTTAAACCTTTATTTATACAGAGAGAGACGAGGCATAATAATACCATTCATTTTAATCTAATTGTTTCAAATATTTCTCAAAATAGATGCGAAACTGAATACAACACCTTAATACAATGCACATATTATGAACAAGCGTTGAACAAGCGTTGAACGACTTGAACAAAACTGCAGGGCCAAAGGAATTCGAAGTGTAAGCTTCTGTTTAATGGTCATACACTTGGAACAAACAAGACATGGTTATTCAGTGTTGATGGATTTGCTATTGTTATTATAGTTTTGTTATAGGTCTCCGAAATGTAGTGTCGCGGCCGTTGTTTTCAATCTCGTTCTATTCCCATGTCGTTTAATTTGCCTCGATGAGTGTGATACTGGTCGGCAGCTTTCCTGGCTCTGCAATCAAAAGATATATTTATTCCTTTTTTATTTTGGGAATGATGTGGAAATATATGCAAACAATATACAAACAGAACAAGCAATTCGTCATAAACTGGGTTCCCCTGTCGATAATCTGCAGTTTAAAAACCCGAACGTGCATTCAGTTAAAAACCTGAACATACATTAATTCTTATGGTGTTTTCTGTGTGATATTGTTGAAATATCTGTGAAGTGATGATAAACCCACATCACCTGCAAGGATACATATGACGAGACATTAAAGATCCTCCGAAAAAGAAGGAAAACAACCCTACATTTTTACAAGTGACAATAGCTAATCAACCGTGAGAGGAAATATTAACTTGGGGCTTATGAAAACAAACCGATTTCTTTTGAGGATTATATATCGATCTCTGAACATAACAATCGGGCGTTGAAATCCTAGAGTATATACAACACAGGTATTCGTGTACATGTCTAAAACGCGTACAAACACTCAGTTGGATCAATATTAAATACAAATTCAAACCCTGACAAATTTAATTTAATCAATTATATATTCGATATCTGCATCAGTTAACCTGACAAATTCTTTTTCAAAACTGGATTATATATTTTAAATATAATGCTCTAGATTGTTGCTGCTTGTGTGCCGCTTAAGTAGCTAAATGTATTCAATAGAAAGTCTTTCTTTTAAAAAAAAATGCAACATCTCAGACGAAAAGATTATTTATGCAGGTGTCTTACAAATTATATATCTGGCGTCCAGAGGACGGTGGGATTCCAGTCTTGTAAACATGTAAAACTGCCCCGATTTTGATAATTACAAGTGATAATTGATTTCTTATATTCGCGTGAATCTTTAAGTACTGTGTACAGTCATGGAAAGTGGTGTGAGTGAATTCGTTCTGCGTGAAGTTTGTCAAATTTATTACATACAGTTTAGTCATGAACGATTATTTTTAAATTTTTGTTTTTACTAACTGGCCTTAATCCAGGCATATGATTCAAATCACATTGCATGTTTATTACAAACTGTGACGAAAAATGAATATTCATATCTGCCACTTGACGCCCTCATTTGTAGAACAAAGTTACAAGGATCTTGGTACGATCCCCTCACCGTCTCCCCCTCCCCCTACCTCTCAACCCCTCCCCTTCAGGGGTTACCCATACATCATCGTCAAGTTCCATGTTACCTGCATACCGGTTGATATGACATAGCAATGGCAGGTGCCAACAGAGCCCTCTAGCGGCGATCAATTACATTAACGAGGACACCTTGGGAATGCCGAGACGGAGACCTGTCGTGAGACAATGTCGGAAACAGCCGAAGCATATTCGTTCATTTCCGGCACACGGTTCGGGATTATTCGGGTCATTGTTCAAATTGCCTATCAGTCCTTACTTACGCCAGTCGACAAAAGTCGAGTGAACGCCGTCAACATCTCGGGACACATCGGGTACTTTCGGTCAAACTCGGAGAACGCTGACAAATTTGCAAGGTCTTGGTCATTAATTATCTCATTTCCATTCTTGGCAACGCCTTGCTTTTTCTTGTGAATATCACTTCGTTGAACAATTAGCTCGATATTACATGATCGTAAGTTCCTCATTCCAGTTACACAGAACCAAAGTTTCAAGGACCTGTATATTCTAAATCGCACTGTAGGTTATGCTGTGCACTCCAGTCATTGGATTATTAAACAAAAAATGCAAGGGAAGAAACAGCATCTAACCAAGGCAAGGGAAAAAATTGAAAAAAACCCCCCCACTTTTATGTATATCATGTAGACTCGGCATGGTTTTCGCTACCATCAAAATGTCGAAAACGAGAATACGTGCCGGCAAATTAAATAATGTTTTCTGCTTGCTGCCAAGTTACTTGTTTCTGTTTTAAACAGTTGCCAAAGAGTCAGGTTCTCTTCAGGTACATCGTGTCCTCTTGACTATGACTCACCTTGATTATTATTATGGTTATGGTTATGAATTATTCATAATGAGATTAGCATAATGGTTCAAGAGTTGGAAAGATTACATTTTGGCCGACGTTGCCAAGACCGTGAAAACAATCATATATCAACTGGAATCCTATTCGGTCGAAAACAAAGGACAGTTGCTTTGGACATCGTTATTGACTTCTTTGTTAAATATTGTCCGCGATGTGATGATTGATAACGACGATAGTGATGACTCTTCATTAATGGTCATTGACGAAAGCACTTTTTGTGTGATGGTCAGTTGAAGATAGAACCACGGTCGTAGGACTTCTCTATAGGTTTGTGTGGTTCTTCATTGGTTACAATATACTGATCTCGTACATCATCGGTCAGAAAAGACCAATAATCACGTACTTCTGACCTTTACACCTGACTGAATACCAGTATCTCACATTTCATCGGTCAAAATAGACTGAATATCTCACAGTTCATCGTTAAAAACAGATTGAATACCTCACAGTTCATCGTCTACCTGCACTGATTATGTGGCAGTTCATCAGTTAGGATAGACTGATTATCTCGCAGTTCTCTGGTTACACTGGACTGATTATCACATGTTTCATCGGTTAGACTGGGCTGATTCTCTCAAAGTTCATCGGCTGATTGGACAGATTATCACACACTTCATTAACTACCTGGACTGTTCATCAATGAAACAAACAAAAAATAATAATAAAACACGTTACCCAGACTGTCGTTTGGCAATAACACGTGTGTATCAGGTGACTGAGTAGGGAAGCCATTTTAAATTAAATACCACACCCTGTCTGGGAACGCCTCACCTGATTTTCTGACTCTTTATCAGTGACTAGCAGACTACGAAAGAGCATATATAGGTTAACCCCTGACCAGCACTTTCAGATCATTCGTGATCTCCGAACTCGCATCATAGCCAGTCTGACGTGGACTCCTCACGGACTCCGAAGTCACACCAACAAAACCAGTCAATGCAACCAGTCAACACATCGACACAACCAGGAACAGTCAACACAGTCAGTCAACACAACCGGTCAACACAACGTTCTGGTCTGATACAGCCATGCGTCAGGACAAATCTCTGTCTCCGAAATCACACCAACATTATTAGCCCAACGCTTAGTCTCTGAATACATAATTATAATTTTGATAAAAGCAAATAATTCGGATAAATGAAAAATGAGCGCCATTGAGAGAGGAGATTCAGAACCAGTGGAGATATAGGAATGCTCCACTTAGGGAGCAATACATTTCAGAAAGGCTCAACGGGAGGGAAAATAAAGCGGTTCAGAGACTGCGAGGCAGAACACTAACACGAACAGACCAAAAAATCGACTAAGACCTTTGGTTGGTTTCAACACGTTTTATTGTCAAAGACGCACACGATCTCCAATATACAAATATATAACTAGGTCGAAACAAGTGAGGAGTGTGTATATCGTATACATTTACTTACAATAAGTTCAGTCGTCGTCTATTGCACAGTCCCTGAACCATTATATTTCCCCCTTTGTCAAGCTCCCAATGCACTGTTTAAGCTCTGGATGAAGCACGTCTATATTTCCTCAGGATCTGAATCTCTCAACTCACTGGGACTCCTTTTCACATCAAATGGGATTATGTGTTGCCATGAAAATTATATATGTTCAGAAAAAAAATGCTTGTCAAGACGTTCAGATGAGAGCGACTTGAGAAATGTGTATCTCCATGGCGATAAATCGCTACCGGCAAATCTTGCAGCAACAATTTAACAGGTACTGGTTAATCCACAAGATTATTGCTTATGTGTAGCTGATCTCTTGGGATGTAAAACATACTGTTCATGCATTTTATCGTTGCTTGGCATCAATCGTCAACATGTATACCGCTTACATACATAGTTTTACAACGGTCGTACTTCACACTGATCCATCAGATTCCAGTCATGAGTACTCCGTTAGTAAGGAACGTCATCATTTCTCACGGGTTATGTACGAGCGCATATTAGTGAAGGGGATTATCGTATTATGTTGACATAAGATGACATATTGACGACAACAGCATGTTGGCCTCATACTGAACCATAGCTAGTGGTCAAGAAGCTCCTTCCGAACAATGCAACAACATCTCGCCTACGGTCATCGTTGCGTCACGGACACGGTGACCATTGGTTCTCACGCTTAAGACAATGTGGCGTAAGGATGACGTCACGGGTTTCTCACAGTGGCGCGTCTCGGTGTGGGGGGTAATTAATGGGTTAAGTGGGGCATCTTACTGTAGGTTAGCATAATACTGGGCCTGTGTGGAGAAGTCTTAATTGTGCTGGTTGATGATGTGAGGGTAGTTTCCCAAGATGGATGCTGAGAGTGTTGGTAGCTTGAAATGTTCCCATGGATGAAATGAATGCGATTTTTGTTTCGGGCCTCAGTGATTGATTGGTTGTTGTTGATTTAACCAAATGTCGTCTATTTTCATTTAGATTTTGATTTTTTAATATTTGTTTAAGAAGACGTCTGTTGCGAGGGCCTCGATAACAGGAGCCTTCTCAAGAATACCCTGATTGGTGCCTGAGCCGATTTATGACGATCGAAATGTTGCAAAATGTGTGATCTGCTTAATTGCATGTCATCATGGATTGCTGCGCATGCTATTACTCACTGGAAAGATTTGAAAAGACTCCTATGTTTTCGGGCAACAGCAATTTGCGACTGCCGTTTAAAATATTTTTCACTCTACTTGATGGAATAAGACTATTTCGTTATGGCCTATTGTGGATTCCTTTCTGATATCGACATTCCGCTTGTTTCGAAGAACTGATTAATCGAAGTATTTTCGTTAGTCAGAATCGGTATGTTTCACTATACTACTGAACGGTTTAGTGTTTCACGTGTAAATTGTGACATATATCGACTATCTGGGGTCGATCGTATGAAGCAGTCTCGGTTCGCGTGTCATCATTCACCAAAACGTAACCTATTAATGATTTTGAGATTTTGTGATAAATAGCTAAATGCTACATTCTTTGTTGGCCTTTGCCAAGGCGTAATTAGTGCAGTCTGAAACCCAAAGACCATTTCGCTTCCAAACATAACGGTCGATGTTTTATTGTTTATTACTGATTACGTTAACTGTAATATGCTCATGTGTAATGTTTGCAGTAAGTGATGGTTGAAACTGACAGCATTGAAACGACAGATTTTATTGGCACAATATGAGTGGAAGCAAGCCTTAGAAGAAGGCCTTTTTAAGGTGATGACAGGTGAATCTAATGCAATCATGTTTGAGAATACACGAATGTTTGCAAGTGCGTTGGTGTCAAGGGTTACTGTGATACAGTATATTCACAGTTCTTTATTAAAAATTACCCAAAATCATTCACCCCAGAAACGCTTTTTGTCTTTTAGGTGGCGGTTTCTCTGGAATAGTGAGAAAACGTGTAAACTGCACTTTTCTGTGTTTTTTAGGTTAGGCAAAAACGGCATGTTTTTTCTGGTGTTAATACCACACCACGATTGATTATTGACCCATTTATTTGTGTTCCTTTACAAGAAACAGATTTCATTGGCTCAACATGATTCGAAGTAAACAGTTAAAGAATGGCTCGTTAAAGGTGATGGGAGATGGATTTGAAGCAGTGGTTCGAGGAAGTAAGAAGTGGTTGTATTAGCCCACAGAAAGGATGGGACAGGGATTCAGGAGTTCTCCGTTACAAGTATGAAATACAACTTTCATACATTTTTGCGAATAGAGGATAGTTGAGACATAGCAGGACATGTGTTTTAAAGAGACAGTCGAGAGTAGTTAATCTCTGTCCTTGATGTTATGTTATCAAACTGACACACCATAATCTTATCGAATTGTTGGTCAAAGCGAAGTCATACTCACTCACTCACTCACTCACTCACTCACTCACTCACTGATCCAAGGCAATATGTGTATCTGCCTTTCTATGATGGCGTTTCAAATCACCTTATCTGTATACTCAGCTACATGACCAATGAACACAGTTCATGAAAACACTTTCCTGTTATACAGTTTAGTGTTTACGCTGTATGATATTTTTTCCAACACTGATACCGACGACAGCCAAACAAAGGAACTCTTGTGTGTCAACAATCGGACCATCCGTTGCTGGATAAACATTAGGGATTGAAATGACATGTCCAGAATGAAATAAACGATGATACTGATTTCACGACATAAATCATTCTTCCTGTTATAACAACACGTACACAAGGTCTAATCGGGACGAATATGTAAATATCTGTTCATTCTGCCCAATTACAAAAGTCACCGGTCCATATGAACTTGTAAGCAAACACAATGTCGGTGTACGCCTGCTCCCCACTCTTCTGGTAACCCTATCCTGTTTTATCTCGTCAATTAATGCTCAGATGTGTTGATTTGAGTATTGTCATTCAAAGTCTTGTTGACAGCTGTCATTATGTTGATACAGATATTGTCAATTTCAGTTGAAATGCATCACCATTTATACACTGGTATTATAATCGCGGTATTGTCAGAATGGCAATGGTTCCTATCATCAGTGTTAAATTCCTTATTAGTATTCTCGCCCACGTCTCCCGATCACCTTCAAGGCTGCTTCTGACCCGTGTCCACTGCAGGTGCCCGAAGTGCATGTCAGTATCTCGACAGGTCATGTGGTCAGTCGACCAGGTGCGTGGATGCACTGGAAACGTTACGTTAGAGAACATGGGCCCCTCGGACACTAATAGGGATGTCCACTGTTCTGAGATGACCAGTGCGTAACGTAGCGTGGTGATGGTCAAGGTGAAAGACTGGTAGGGATCGGTCACCAGTGGACGTCATGGGGGTCATCCAAAACATCTTCACCAACTACGCCATCATATCAAAATACAACATGGCAGACTACACTGATTTGGTGTGAACTCAATTTGTCAAATGTCAGATTGAAATTGGCATCATAACACCTTGAAGAGTCAAAGACAATACCCCGACACTAAATAAATTGAGGCATTGTCACTGGAAACCTAGTTCACTGGTCACAGACACACATCTAACACTACAAACAACCCTAAGCCAAATAATACCCAAACCTTCAAAGCCTTGGGTACATTTCTTATAAAAACGGACCTTTCAGGTCGCTTGTTATCCCCATAACCAACTAGTGCTAACATATATAACACATAAAAACAAAACATAAAGACAAACAAAGTACATCTCCAAATCATCATCATCATCATCATCATCATCATCATCATCATCGGATAGTTGTGATGGTGACACATTGGTATCAAAGTGAAACGTATCACTATACTAAACTCAGGATCATATCGCACAAGTGACAGTGTTCAGTGTTCAACGCCTGATGTTGTGTATAGAAACAAAGCGAATGACAAATCATTGCTCGTTGATGATACAGATACTATAGTGATGTTTGGACCTTCGTGGGTTGTGTTTTGGCGACTTTTTGCAATGCTTATTTGTGAAATCCATTTGTCAAGTGTATTCTCTCTTTTGTCCAGCTGACTTGAACAGACCCAGAGTCATCCATAATGTTTGGTATTTGGTCAAAGTCAGTTACAAACAATTATTTTAGCTTGTGTCGTGATCCCGCCAATTACGTCATTGTTTGGTGGAATCGAAACTTCAAGGGTATGCTTTCTCTTGTTCCCAGGGAATTCGAATGTTTAGACTCCAGTGTCTAACAAACCACTGCCATGCCTGTCGATATTCACAGATGTTCTCAGATCTGTAACAGAACAGAACAACCCTGTTCCCCTAATGGTGAGTTTCATCAGAAAGGTAAATATCTGTCAGGAATTCCTTCCCTGTTCGTGGACAGGACGTGGTCTGGCTGATACAATATTCCTTGGGTAAGAATACTCACTAACACATTACTGGGTAAGGTAATGTTGTACGTAGTTAAAAATAAAACAGTTTGCACGACTCGAGAAGTAAAAAAACACGTATGATTTGCACATGATAGATATGTCATGTGAGATGTTCGTAACCTCCTTTGTATAGTATACTTACGCGAGGTTACCAGTTCCCAGATTCCATGTATTGTTACTGTCATTATGATCTGTTTTGAAACCAGTGTACAATATGAATATACTTGAACATTCTTTTGTGACTAAATCACAATAAGATCACAAGATACCATCTTCCTTTCCATTGCAGCTTTACTTCCTTTCACCATTGTACATGGGTAAGTTAATCACACAAATATTGATCTGCATTTATATGTTGATTGTGGTTCCTTTATGAATCACTTTGCGTAAAGACGTCCAGATTCATTTATTGTTTCATTCTATAATTGGTCCACTGTGTTAATTAGTTGAATGATTTGTCACGACATCAATAGTGTCTTCGGTACAATATGTTCGCTATTATTCAACACAATAATATGATGGTGTTATACATATACATATAGAGAGAGTAATATTGAACATCATTTGAAAAATTATAGCGTACCTGGTACTTGCTAGAAGTAGACTAGCTTGCAGACAAATCTACTGCAATATATTATTACAGTGCATAGACAGCTCACTAATTTCATCTGTGATTAATTAGTTAAGGCTGGCATGGACGCGTTTGCTAATTGCCTGACGCTTTGCTTGACAAGTTGTGTCATAAACAAGATACACTATGCATAGTAATTGCTCCTATACGGATTTCCTTAGTTAAGAATTATTTTTGAAAAATATAAAAATATATGAGGAAATATATGCACTGTAATAATATTAAAGCTCGGTGACCGTGTATTTACTGAATAAATCTGCCTGTCATAACTATCAGTGAACGTCTTCTGAGGTGACTTCAACCAAGCCAGCATCGTGGCTTCTTTAATATGGCGTAAGAGACATCGTAAGATTTTAAAATAGCTTGGACAAGTTGCCAATGCAGTAGACAAAGAGCGCAACACACACTCCAACAGTGGTGCATAACAAAAAACTGAATAGTTTGTACCTAGCGCAGAGAGTGGAAAATTCATACACATCGAAAGGTGTGTCCATTAGAATATACAAACGCGGAAGTGAAATGTAAGGAATAATCAGCTGCAGATACCAGGGATCGATAGTTGTTGAATGTGGAACACTACTGCCGTAATCAATAGATTATATTGATTTTGGACATTGGAAATGATGCGTTTGGGTTTTTATCCTGCGTTTTGAGTTTAACGTCTTCATATGACCACGACGACGACGACGATGATGATGATGATGATGATGATGATGATGATGATGATGATGATGATGATGGTGGTGGTGGTGGTGGTGACGGCTGTCGAGGAGTAGATTGAGAATGCGAAAGGAAGATATCCGTACACATTCAACCTCTGTAGTTCGGAAACTTCGTCTTTCGGTCTAATACCTACCAGATGTAGAAAGAAACACCGCTAATCCGTACTTTATCGTTGGTATTGAAATCTCCCATACTATCGATGTCCGGATAATTGGCGTGGGGCATTTCACATCGTATGCTGACATTTCCAGACCAGATAGCGAATTACAAGAACATATCACATCACTATGATATTTTCATTAAAACAGAGATTAAAACAGTATACCAACTGAGGGGCTATGTGAAACAGACAATCCTAGTGTGACTACAGTTTTCTTATGGAAGGAATCTATAAATAAGATCGTTCGAGAAAATGCATCCTTAACTAAGGGAAAGGTGTTTTCCCAGTAAGCCTTGTGAAAAAAACTAATCTGCCCCTTACAATGTGGATCCTTTGTCGCCATGGTAACTTCATTTTCACCACGTGTCATATTTATGCGTGCGCCGTGAATACTTATCGGAAGAAGCTAAGGACAACCTGATTTCTGCCTGATGATTAAAGTTAAATCTGTTATGATATGTAATATGATAAAATAATAAATTATTAAAATATTTTTATTACAATCAACATACCTTGATTTAAGTTAATTAAATCTTTTTCACTCTTCTAAAAATACAGTTTTCTAGTGCTGATTTCATTTACAACAACGACATTTTCATTTTAATGGTTGTGATAAAATGAAGAACAGACATTTTGCGGTCATTGTACAAAACTACACTGCTGGACAAAAAACAGTACACACAATGGTTGATGGCGGTTAAAACTGAAACAAACAAGAAACGGGTTGGGAGGTTGACGTATTTCATACGTGTCATGGTTGTGTTCCGGACCTTAAATCTACAGTGTTGTGACGACATTTAAGCCGGGTAACATTTTGGCAATTGCAGTCAAATCCTGTGTTCAAGTCAACGCATTCTAATGTTGAGACAGTTGATAACAGATTCCCAGTTCATCTATGGTTATAACCAATCGCACAGGCAATACATTGACAATGGTGACCTTATTTTGCGTCATTTCATTTCACGAGGGACTTTATTTGATACTTATGGCATTCTCGTAACGATAACAATAACTGTCATTTCACAAGCGTTAAAAATCAAAACTTCATACAGCACATTTAACTGTTCATTAAGTGATTGACGTGTGTCACCTAGTTTGACGTCGGCCGTCAAAGTAACCATGACGGCACATTGTGTGGGTTTAGATATCGTTATTGTACCTAAATGTTAAATATTTTCATGAATTTTAAAGACAAGCTGCAGTGGGCGGAATTAGAAAGCGTCACGCTTCGACTCGCTCGCCGCGTTTATATGACAACCACGTTTCAGCACTGCCACGTTTTAAGAACCGCGCCTTCTTCGCGTCATGGTTGACGTGCCATTGTCTTTGCAGTGTCCATGCTTGAGAGAATCTGTAAAGGGTCACAGACTGTGTCACTTGAGAGTACGAACGCCAGTCAAAGTCAAGCGGGACATGGTCGACCGATCAACAAGTAGAAGTACTGCAGCATTTCTGAGTGGATGCAATGGAGATTGTGTTGTTGCTGTGGCAAGACGTCGTTGCTTTATGTCGAAGATGTCTTACATCTTGCGTCACAGGTGTTCAAGTTGCCTGGCACAAATTCTGCGTTCGTCATACATGAGAATGGTTTTACACCGCTTTCAGCAATATTTCATCAGTGCGATGGCGGGGATATTATAAATGGGCTTCATATAATTGCACCGGGTAGGAATTGAACCCGGTCGTTACCGCGAACATCATCACCACTCAGCTACCCATCGCCCCTTTATGTCATAAGTACAAGATATGTACATCAGCGTCTTAAAGTAACGATAGCTGCATTATTCAGGCACGTCTATGATGCATCAGTCACGGTTTGACATAGTGAACATAGTGAGCTGGGTTTTTAACACTGTTAAACTGAGTCGCTCAGATCACGGCACCTCCGCCATAAACCCAACAGGCGTGTGTCCTAGCTGTTGTCATGTTGGTGGTGACAGACCAAGGCTGACATGGAATAGAACCCAGGACTAGTTAGGATCATGGTAGGAACACTACTTCAAATATTAGTACTAGTCACGTAAATTTGGTTTTTCAGTAACTTACCAGTGGAGCCAGAATTGCATGTAGACTACTTGGCCGTTCGTATCTGGAAAATGCAAAAACGTGGTAACGTATCCGAGAGAAACTGAGAAAGTGAAAGTACTAGAATTTGTACTTTACTGAGAAAGTGAAATCCCAAATATGACATATGTTGCATTTGGCTACTTTCTAAAATGACATCGTGTAATCGATTTCATGTGTTTCTGACGCTAAATAGTGATGATACCAGGTATTCTAAAAAGAATGAGGGTATCTTGCCACACCGGTGACACCCGTCACAAACACATGCAAGGGCACATCGTGTGTTCACCTTAAAAACGGACATATGGTACAAGTAAAATAATAAACTACCCTGGACAGTTCTTTCGCCACAGGTGCGTCAGATTTGGAAATGTTCCCCACGTGACTGTCCTTGTTAAAGAAATAGATCGATGGCCAGGTGTGGTATGGTATTAATAGCAGTTCAAACATAATGTTTTTCTCTAACGTCGGAAAAATATTTACGCAGGTCAAACGTTTGCTCTCTATTCCAGGGACAACGTGAACCAAAAAGTAAAAAAAATAATATTATTTTGAGAGTGAAGGGTTAAGACAGTCTTTAATAAAGAAATGTGAACGAACTGTATTACAGTAATTCCTGACGCTAAAGCAGTTGATTTCGGTTAAAGAAAAGCATTCTTGCATTCTCAATCATGAATGCACCAGAATCACCAGTCATCACCTTAAAATGGTCTTTCTTTAACGGCTTGCTTCCACTCATATTGTGCCAATAAAATCTGTCGTTTCAATGCTGTCAGTTTCAACCATCATTTACTGCAAACATTACACATGAGCATATTACAATTAACGTAATCAGTTATAAACAATAAAACATCGACCGTTATGTTGGGAAGCGAAATGGTCTTTGGGTTTCAGACTGCGCTAATTACACCGAGGCAAAGGCCAACGAGGAATGTAGCATTTAGCTATTTATCACAAAATCTCAGAATCTTTAATAGGTTACGTTTTGGTGAATGATGACACGCGAACCGAGACAGGGGGGTCGTACGATCGAGCCGAGTAAAACAATATTAATCAAGATTTGCACGTGTTGAAACGGACTGTTGAGAGACTTAACACAGGGCTTCCGAATCAGGCTCTGATTAAAGAAATCTAAATAAATGCCGGTTGGGGAAGCTGATAATCAATTTAGAGGCTAAGAGATGTCAAAGTGGGTTATTAAGACTTGGCTAATGTAAACACGGCAATTAGCACTCAATTTCTTGGTTTCAGACTCGGATTTCCCGCTTTGCAGTCCCTCACTGAAATGAACACGTCTGAAATCGACAAGCCATAAAGCGAGTCTATTTCATCCACTGATAAACCGCCATCGTTCTACATCCGTTTTAATTTTACGAAGATTATCGTCGACAGATTTTGAGAAATAACGGGGGTCGCGATGCACATCACGTGATTGGAACATTGTGAATTATACTTCGCGATCAGGGAAACAGGAGCACAGGACAGATTCCGTCTTGAATGCGTAATTTATTGAGGTAATTAAGATTAACAAACTTGGCCCCGGAAATTTCTTTCCAACTTTTACTAAATACCAATGCAGTGTTCATTATTGAGTGGGCTAAGCCCGCGAGATTGCGGAGAAAACAGATTGATTAATGGCCTACGAATCCAGAAAGCCAGTTGCTCTCGAAGAAGCCTAGAAAAAGACCAAGTCGGCTTTGAAACCGAGCCTCTCTCATACATCTTCTATTCTGATTTTGCACATCTGAGGAAAGAATGGAATATTTCGAATGTTTGCTTTAATTAGCCCCGCTCGCAGATTGTGAAAATATACGGCTCCGATAAGCGGTCCCTTTAGAAGAAGGCGAGATCCCCCTAGAGAAACGGGCGTACAGAGGTAAAGGCGAAAGCGTCTCCCCAACACAGTCTTTATATCTAACACATTGCCCGTGATGTAATTTAATAATTATTAGCTCCTGTTATTTGTTTTGTCAGAGCGGCTAGCGATTTACGTGGGCTAACATCCTTCAAGATGATATTTTCTTTAGCAGAACATCACTACCCCATGTCTCAACGCAAGGAAACATGAGAAACAGAGGGATCGCGCGGGCGCCGTGACTACTCGGGAAGGTCCGTTAATCCATCACTTTCTTCACGAATTAGCCCGACCGGCTCAGTAATAAAAGTGTCCAGGTCAAAGGTCAACCTAAATGGGCTCGCTTCACCTGGCATTTATTTCAATAATGAGGATACTGTTGGCGCGCGCCTATAAACACGTTAGGAGTAAGTCTACTCAAACTCCATGTCTATGCTTGGCCTCCCCTTGCCAGTAAATTAAGTCACCATTTTCAACTAAATCAACGAGACGCCTGGAAACGTCCACCCAGAGCGCCATCGACGCAGATCCTGTCCCAACGCCCTGTCGACAAAAGTAAACACATAAATAAACATGTATCTGCTCTGCTTTGTATAGTGTGAGTCAAGTACGTAATACAGTGAAGTGTTTAGGCACTTATTGCACTCTGTGGCTCGGGTCTTACAGATGGACTCAAGAAAACAAGCTCTTGGCATCACAGGGAAAGTTACAGGTATTTTAAAACTATTCAACTCATTGGCGGTGATATTAGAAGAACATATCTGCTATCCTGTTTCATTTCTGATTACAGTGATAATGCACCTGACCGGCACCTTGACTAACAACGTTTGCTCCAGTGACTCATTGTGTTGTTCACCAACATCCTACAAAATGAAATATATCATATTTAACACAATCCGAGTTAGGAGAAAACGTCATTCCTGTAGTTAGCATCCAAATACGTTATGAAGAAGAAAAAAAAGATGAAAAATGTTTTACTTGAGTTTCACACAACGTACATCCTCAAAAAATTACAAATTTCACATATGCATGGTACGTTGTCCGGCCAAAAATGGCCTACGAGACTCTAATTAAAATATATCTCATAAGGGAGGCAGAAGTACAATACTCACGGATATAATTTTTTTCATTATAAAAGTACTTTTTATGTTGATTACTAAAATTGCGTACGGGCCAATTAATCTCCAGTCACTGGCCCGACTGGGCATGGCCTGATATTACTGTTCATGATATTAGCAGCTTAATGTTGAAACCCATGTCTTGCCGACAATTCTTATTCGAATCTTTTGTTGTATATTTTGCCTAGTTTTTTTTATTATTTTGTGGGCTAGTAACTTTCAGGCATAGTTCAGCAGGATTATCGTGTAAAATTTGGAAACGATTTCGCACACTGTTTCCACAGTTTTGAATGTTCTCTAACGCCTTCCCCATAACATACAAAACAATACAACTACTAAGGTCATGTTCTGTATCCAAGATGTTTCTCAAATCATCCTCTGTCTAGATTTTAGATGTTCATTTAACGATGATGATGGTGATGATGATGATGATGATGATGATCATCATCATCATCATCACCATCACCATCATCGTCTTTCTCATAATGTGCATATGCTATATCATGACCAACGCATTATTCCTCTAGTCAACCATCGGTGTGAACTCAAATTTCTCTCTCAGCTCCTTGAGGAGTACTACAGTGGCTTGGTAATGTACGTAGATGGATGGAGCTATTATAACCTTACTCTGTAGGCCTTTAAAGATATTTCATGGGAAGAATCGGGAAATGTATCTGTGTAACGTTAAACCGAAAGAGAGAAATAATCACCATTCCTTATCTCCTTATTATCTCCATATTCCTTATATATTAATGTGAAGTCACAACGTGACATCATTTATTCTGTGATGGCAGGTTATTCCACACGTTTTGTTATCGTTTTGTGTAACTACATATGATAAACATATCAACCTTGTAGAGAAACAGTTGCAATTATTGTAATGACAGCTTGTTGTTTGGATAACATACATGCGTCAGTTCGTGACGTCATGACTTCATGCTGTTCTCAACTCTGAAGTCTTGTCAACTGACCAATAAGCACAAAGGGTCAGTGCGCATGTACAAATCCTGGTAGTTACCACTTCTAATCTGTCTACCCTTCTAGGTAGGACCAGACAATGTGCCATACATTAAAGGCCTTTGATACACTTGAATCGCCTATGTATGTGGTATTTGTTGGAGCAGTTGGTCAGTCATTGGTCAATCCAGGGCTGCTTCTCTTCGTTCGTGAAACACATGTCTGTTTGACCTTTCTGATTCTGCGGTTTCTTAACATAGCCCACACATGTTCCCCATCCGTATTGACATGGAGGGGTTCCAATCATGAACCCTGTCAGTGGCCATCAAAATACAATGCGTCAGTGCTTCATAGCAATGCACAACTCCTAGATTAACAATGTGCCATTAAATAGCGTATGGTTGAACAATGCATTGAACATCCTCTTGCAGAACAATGTAAAAGTGAACAAAAAGACAGAACAGCGTTTTTTCTAAACAACATAAAACTGAACAACCTCTTCATGAGCAACGTGCAGATGAACAGCGTCTTGCTGTACACTCATCTGCTGAAGCTGAACCATCCATATATCCTGCTCATATCTCTATGTAAAATATTAACTAAACAGATCAAGAAAACACGGAAGACGAAACATTGAGCACACTGTTCTTATCTGTTTCACATTTAATTCCTGTTTATCACATGGTTGCATATCAAACCCTTCTTGTTTATTTATTGTTTCTCATTGTATATTCTTTAACTTTCATTTTATTGGTTTTATATTTTCAATTTCTTCGTGTTTACTGATTGAATATTCCCTCTTGTATTGTCATCAAATTGCATGCTGTATACGCTGCTTCAAACGTGTGAAGTTTGAACAGAACTACATGTACCACTTAAACATGTTTATTGACGAGGACAATTTCCTTGCTTGATCCAGAAAACCAGGTCTATGTCTACAATCAGAGCCTACATGCACAAAGCGATCTTAACGCTAAGACTACATCTTGTCTTTGATGGATTGTGGGAGTTACGATAACAGCAGCGCTGAGACAGCTTTGTGCATGCAGGTCCTTACCAAACGACTACGTAGACGTCTAGCTGGATTTCAAAACGGGAGGCTGACAAGTAAAATGATTACACAACTGACAATGTCCATGAAACGCTGTCAGACTAGACTGTCACGGTCTAGACTTGTCCATTTCTCTCAAATTTATGCAGATACATTTCAACACTGAAAACGGTAACGTATTTGTCATCGAAGATACAAAGGCTTACACGGACGATAAGTCGGGAATTTCCTACTGTCCAGCACGGATTGTCCCTTGTCCTTGATACTCCAGACAGTATCCTATCGCAGTCAGACAAGGCGGGACGTGGTCATAAACACCCAACACAGCGGTGATATCAATTATAATTAGGTTAATAGGCTATCATTAATTGTAGATAAATGACTACCAGGTCTCCTAGTCTCCTCCCCTTCGGCTCACAGCGTAGTAAACCGGTCGCCAAAGTGTGTACACGCAGACAGGTGCGTGTGTTCATTTCATGTACATTTCAGGGCTGTTATTGTACATTTCAATTAAAACTTCCAAGTGACAATTTTTGGTTTTGTGGACGTAATATACGTCACGTTTTTTAACAGAATGTGAACCGTGCGAGTCTTCCTTGACGCCAGTTGAATGCAATATTCTTAACGTGATTCTCACGGTAATGAAAACAAGATAAACACTCATGTGGGCTGCTCTGCTACTTACATAGTTATAACTGCCCAGAAAGCAGAAAGTATTCCATTAAAAATAAACACAGGAAAAACAAAACGAAACAAAACCCCACCAACACTTCACTTTCACCTGGAAATTGTCGTTCGTTAAAAGACAACATAGTGCTACAAACGTATAACAAGCGTTATCAGGCGTACGCATTTTTTTTCGAGCAAATCCCCGTACAAAACCACAGATATCAATTCTGTCCTGACGCATAGCTCAATAATGAATATAAATGACTAGGTAGTTTTAAATAATGACAGTTCTCGCCCAATACGTTGTTGCGTGCATCAAACATGTCTCAAGACATCGCCTGCCGTTTGATCCGAACACAGTGGTTATATTTGTCTGTAACGAGGCATTTTAGGATTACCATAGCTAGATAACTTCTCTCTTTAACCCGGGGGCTAGGCTTTGATGCGGAGTTCAACACTTGATAAAAGTTTATATCACTTTAACACGGCCCATACCAAGTGATAATTATCCCATCCCATAATTACCAGCACGTGGACAAAGTCCGTCGCGTGGTCAATGATAAACGATGGTCATTTGAAGAAGCCAGAGCCTCGTTGGTTTCTCGCCTCGAGCAAAACAGGAGGGGATAATAAATATCATGCGGCCGCCATCTTTGTTAAATCAAAGGGAGGTAACTCTAAACTAACCTGGTTCGTGTTAAAAGTGACAGAAATTAATCCTGTTATCTGTTGATAATGTCACAGGCATACAACACTTGATAGCTGGGAGATTAGGGGTAAGATAGCTTTGTGTTTACACTTGTTACATCGTAACCCGTTAATCCTGTGATTGACAAGGTTTAAATAGAAGAACTAGGGTAAGGGGAGGTCGGAACCTGAGATTTGAAATCCATTCTTGAGGACATGCGATAAAAGGCCACTGGTGTCGGACCGAGGTATTTCAGATTTATATGTATTAGAATAGTTTGCAGTTGGACTTGAGGTGAATTTGAAGGGTAACTATGGTGGCAGGTATATATATTTTTTTCATTTGTCACCTTTTGATATCCACAACAACAATGTAATGTATGTCGGGAAACACGAACGTTCACACATGCCTCTTACATTCTTAACTCTACATAGGAAAAGGTGATATAAGTGGCCAAGAGGGCAGACATGGTGGTACCTGTGTGGTAGAAAGGAGACGACTCCTAGCCTGTATGCATGACTTCTAATGGATGAGGTAAGAAGAAAGGGTGGGTGCGTGGGTGAATTTTTAAGCGATATTCCAACACCGGAAATGGGGCTTCACACATTGGATTCGTGTGGGGAATCGAACCCGGGGATTGGGTATGACGAGCGAACGGAGACCCTGGTTCGATTCCCCACAAGAGCACAATATTTGGAGTCCATTTCTGGTGTCCCCAGTCGTGGTATTGCTGGAATATTGCTAAAACCAGCGTAAATCCACACTAATGCAGTCATTATACAAAGGCTGAACAAAATTGGGTGCGTTGGTGCAGCCAAGTGGTTCGTTCGTCCCACCGAAGAAAAGATTTCGATTTCCAATATATGTACAAAACCCTTTTGGGGGGCGATGGCTTCGCCTAAACGTTAAACCGTTAGCTCGTCATGCCTAAGACGCGGGTTTGATGGGTACAAGGGTACAATGAGGTCCATTTCTAGTGTCCTCTTCGTGATAATGCTGGAATAGTGCTAATGCGGCCTAAAACCATGCTCTCTCACTCAAACCCATTTCCTGCTATCCCCCATGCCTATATAATGGTGAAATATAATGCAAATACATCTATTCCCATGTTGGACAGGCATACGGTTCTTGGTTGGGTATCCTGACCCTACATAAACGCAGGATCATTTGAAGTTGTTCACTGTAGTATAGATCATTTCGTTTGTGCACAACAGCGTTAGTATATCACAGTTAAGTGAAAGTGTTGGTAACATGAAATTCATAATCCATAAAACTCCAGATAAACGCAATGATATTAATTGTATTTTGGTCTTCGTCTTTGAAATACATTGTTGCTAATCAATATTATGATGATTTTTTATGGCGATGAGGTTAATCTTACTTGGATACAATTCGAAATGTATTAAAATGCTTTTAAATCTGTTCACTATTAACAGCAACCTGAAGGCAGATATGGAGTGAGACCGTGGGCTGTATAATCATGGCGATATCGACAACGATGTGGATTTCATGTCAACACAAATCACCGTGTACTCATGCTAATACCGACAGCGATGCGAATACCACTCCTCAAATACAATCAATTCAATAGGAAATGGACTACCGACCCAAGACAATGTTATCATGGCGTTATCAAGTGTGATAACCTGAAGGCAAGAGGCATCAGGACAAGTGATAATGAACCCTTTGATGTGGTGACCAGTCCTGGGAAGGTCGCGTGGCCATCCGTGGACGCTGGACCGTGTGCTGATCATATTGTTGTTGATAGCAGGTAAACAATGAAATGTGCATGTCACATGCATGTTGATAACACGCGATCGTGATATCAACAACATTTGACAATAACTAATCTCGATGAGGGCTTATTTGTTTCATTGCCTTGCCCTGACCACGGATGTGTATACGCGCCCTTCCAAAGCTGACAATCAGGACACGGTTATCTTGTAAGGTTACTGAAGAGGTAATAGTGATATGTTGAGCGATACATTGTATTGGCGTACGTAAACGCATCCATATTAACAGTCTGTGAAAGGATTTAAAACACAAATATTGTATATCTCAAGGAGATGGTAGGTAAATGATACTCTATATACCGCTACAAACGTCTGTCATGGGTCCTCATAATTTGTGGTTTGATTGTTTCGTCTTGAATACAATAAATATGTGACTATGGTTCACCCTCCCCATTACTCAAAATCACATGCATATTGTGACTCACTGTTTAGGGTAGTCCTCAACCTGTTCAGTGATAAGGGTGGTGGGTTATCCTAGTGGTTAAAACGTATTCTTTAGCCGAAGACCCGGGTTCGATTCCCCACATGGGTACAGTGTGTTAAGCTCATTTCTGGTTACTCCAATGTTGCTAAAGGCTGTTAAAAAACACTCACTCACTCACTCACCTACTACCCATTTATTATTATTAAGTACTCGGAAGTTATTTTAAAGAGAAAGACGTCTTGATGAGTTTGTTTGAAAACAGTTTGCAATAAAATACCCGAACTTTATGAAAACGGTGTCTTATCTCATTTTGATACTTATAACTGTGATTTATTGTTTGCTTTATTTCGCATTATATTTAAACCTTTGTCATTTGAAAGCTGCTCTCTTTAGCTTAACATAACTGGCGATAAACCAGTACGGTCATCCCCACAGTTGGTGGGGCTTAAGTTAAAGAAACAACGTGGTTTTCAAAGTCAGACATCAAGAAATGGTATACACGCATTTACCTCTAGGAGATCACGTGATGGTTCAGAGCCTGTTTGTGTGTAAAGCCGCTCTGACCGACCTGTGGCAATAATGGATGGTGTTTGGAAGGCGGACTGGGTTTGCCAATGTCCTTATACTAACTAGTAATGCAACATCGCTTAAATCCCTCTCCTTGGCAATAGTTAATTACAAACAGCAGTTAGGAAACGACGGGAAAACAGATAACCTCAGTCAGAATAAGCACACTTCATCACTCCGGCGGTCTGTGTTTTGGCGGGAAAACTCACGCACACCGGAAGTGCTAGAGGGCGCTTTAAAAATTGATGTCATGTCTATTCGAAGTGGCCCAGCTGGTCGTAAGACAATGGCAGCTTGCAGACAATAGAAGCTCGCGAGTTTTTGCTGATACGGAAAATGTGTTATACAGATATCGTAAAGATAATGGTGAAAGTTAATCTGTATTGCCACATGTCACAGGGAATATTAATAGCTAAAGGTACAATTGCTTATACTATATTTATTGACAGTTCATTACTTTAGGTAATAAAAAATGTGGTTTGGTGTTTATTCCATTGTGCCATGTTCATGTCGGCCATGTGTCATGTATATAGGGTTTCTCTATCTGTTTAAAGACAGTTCAGCTTATATTCAAAACCAGACCACTTACCATATTATGGGTTTTTACTGTTTCGGATTATCTTAAATAATAGAGAAAAAATGTTGATGTGTTTGATAAAAAAAACAAAAAGAGACAAACAAGCAGAAAAACCCAAGTCTGACGATTGGGTAGTCATCTAGTCATCATTCAACTTCAGTTTTTACGTGTAGAGTTCTGGGGTAGTCGTTTTGTGAAATTTCGCTTTAATGTAAATATTTAATATTTTTGTGAGATAATCCTCGGGAGTAGATGGTCAACAGAGAACGAGAGATGGGACGGAGACTGGACGAGCAAAGAAGAGAATGAGAGCTTGAAGGAAGGAGAGGAGGATTGTTCGAAAACGAATGATTTTGATTTCACTCCTGTCACCGTACACCCACTTAATGGTGGAAATGAGGTTATTACGTTTCTTAACCACTTGTTGTAAATGTACTTCCAGTGTTGTAAGAAGTCATCTGTCAATGTCAGAGGAAGTCGATCAGCTGTTTGTTCAGACAGTGTCTCAAAGACAGGCAATGTATCCGGGGGATGTAGATTTCACTCAGTGTTGAGCAGGACAAGACCGATCACCTACCGATGTATCTACATCGAACATGTCTATTACACCGTGCTGACATATCATCAGCTGGTGTAAGGCATGCTCGGTGACTTGTGGTTAGTTTCAACACGAACACCTGGCAAATGCAACGGACACGATTTTTTTGCATACATACAAGTCGATAACTATGTGGTTTCAAATATAACAACCGCTCCTGAACCAGATTACCTGAAACAATGTAAGCCAGTATGTTTTTTATGGGAACAAAAAACATATTTCAGAATTATTGGACATTCTTCTACCGACATGTAATAAAATCTGTTTGAAGTCATACAAAATACAAGTACTATCTTCATGTTGTCCCATCCCTCTGAGTAAAAACACGTGTTATGTTAAAACGATTCAGTAAAGTTAACATCTTGCAAAAAAATATTACAATATCAATAGATCAAATAGTGCGGTATTGATTCCCCTGTCAAATTCATAAGACACACAGCAAAAATAACTTGGTTTCCGTTCTTGCGGAAACCTGATGGATACTGGGTAATGTAGGTTTCCGTTAGGTTTCAGTTTCAGGAAACGCGCAATGAGAGTTTCCGCATAGTTTCCACAACTGAAACTAACAAGTCTTAGTTTCCGTCATGTTTCCGTCAACTGAAACTGTAGTTGGAAGTTTCCATTTAGTTTCAGTTTACTGAAACCTTTATAGCTGGAGTGAGTAAGTTTCTGGTCTTGCGGAAACCTTGTGGATCTTGGGTAATGTAGGTTTCCGCTAGGTTTCTGTACAAGGAAGATGACAATGAGAGTTCGCTTAGTTTAGAAAGCTGAAATATGTTGTATTATCTTGTTATATTTATTACATATTTATTTGAACAAAAAACAAACGCTGGAAATATTATGATCCAACTGTTTCATTTCTTAGAAAAGCTCACATTTTAATGCAACAGGGCAGTTGCAGTAGTACACAATTCGCTGTATTAAGAAACTGGGGCGCTCAGAGAAGAGTAACAGAATTCTCTGCACACAAGCATTGCTCAGGAAGTAGGCACACTGAATGAAGACGAGCTAGCCAGTACACAAAGTGCTTTGTTCTTCTGTAGATGTTTGTTGGTGTATGCGAGTCCTGGTTAATATCTGGCGAAACATCTGAATCCGAATCAATCAGGCTCTCACATTGTGGTGGTAATAGCTCGCAAACCTTGAATGTGCTGTTAATATCTTGGTCACTGTCAGTGTCTGGAAAGGAAAAGGACATTCAGTTTGAATCATCAATTCAACTGAGAGACAATTCAATGAATGAAACACAGCAATATATATGATAATGCAGATAACATGTATTACAAATATTAAATACGTATTACCATTTGCTAACTTTCAGTTATTACAGTTACATGTATGATACATACATTAAATATATTAAACATGGATAGCAAAGTGACAGTGCAAACTCGATTTTTAGTGAAATCTAAAAATTCTTTGATGACTAACCTGATGAAACATTTGTCATTCACCCGAAAAATCTTTACAAACTAACAAACATCTTGTTACGGAGATGGAGATAACGTGTTTTTCTTGAAACAGACGTCTGGCAGTGAGGACAGAAAAGCCGTATTTCTCCTGGAATTTAAAATATATGTATATATTATGCTGGAATCCATGTACAGTTACACTTTGAGTGAAGTCAAAAAGGTTTGTTGTATGTATTAACAGTGTCAGCTTCATTATAAAGCTATATGAATAATATTGTTATAAAAGAGATTCCCTTACCGGGCATCATTCTCCGAGTTTGTTGGTCCACAATCCATATCTGTAAATCAAATAACTGATACAACGATTCTTTCAGAAATATGAAACTTGAGGTGTGATGATAATGTCAATGCATTGTAGGGCTAACACATGCAACGTGTACTGATGGACAAGGTTTTAATGGTTATAAAACATCTATCAAACCATGAAACTGATTAACTGGTACAACTGGATACACAGAACTGACACAGAACATAAGATACTAGATAATTTGATGAACTAATAAATGTATGATGTGACTTGGTTGAAATATTTCTGGAGTACAGATTATATGAATAGATATAACGAAGACATATATGCGGAATATCTCTGGGTACCCATGTTAAACCAAATATTGTAGAAACCAACCATATTTCAGAAAAGTATTTCTCGTGATTTTAGGCTGTTTTTCTTGACAATTACTTGTCGCAATGTCCACAAAGAACTGTGTCCCTGCAGCAGAAAGTGCCACGAATAGTCTACAGAAATTATGCATGTACAAATCATAGCCAAAGGGTCAGTGGGATTGTGCTTCATTCTTCATTCACACTGACAAATGAATTAAGGTTTCAAAGAAATTGTGACACATCACCAAATTATATTAGTAATAGTAGTAAAGTTAACTTAAAGGGTAGATAGGGATAGTAGATCTGGGTGTATAACTGAAAAGAACAAACAATGTTGTGAGCACAGTGCGTAAATTACTTACATGGTACGTTGGGGGGGGGGGGGGGGGGTCCATCCAGCAGAAATATATCTGGATACTACCTTCTCCTGACAGGATTTTAGAAAATAACTTATTTGCCACAATAAAGTTTCCCATGAGTGCTAAATCAGTAGGACTCATGACGCTCGGGCATGTTAAAGTAAGGTGAACATGTTTTCACAATTAATCACTGTTAATAATCACAAGGTCTACATATTGATGCTTGACACTGAGAAAAAGCAATCAGTGACGCTAATGCGATGAAAAGACTGCTAAAACCATAACTGCTCACTGTTGTCACTTTGAGTACTTACATTCAATCCGCTGAATTCCACTTTTCACACTCCCCTTTGATGTCGGCAATGTAAACAAATAAACGAATGGCGACAGGATCACGTCCACGTGAGACTATCTAATTGTTAACAAAACAACTCACAACAGGGTGTACCTTCTTCTTTTGTTGTAGAACGAGGAAATCTACTGTCAAATGATCACATTAGATTTATTTAAAAAAACACAATGACAAAACTGTCTATTTCCCGTGAGTGTTAGCGAGACGCCATCTTGTTTGGCGGGTAGGAACAAATTTGTTTTCCTAGGAATTATTTTTCAAAACTTTAAGTAAAGATGGCTGCGTCGTGTAAACTTTGCCATGGCCACCTCACTTTCCCCAAAAGCACTCGACGAAAGAATTCGCGACTTGGAGAAGAAAGCAGAGAACGGATGCGAGCAATTCGGAGTACCTCGGATGTGTCAGGTAAGACCAAGGGTATTTTATTGTAAATAACGTTTAAAGAAATATTGCGTTAATGACAGAAATCCGGATAGATTATAAAGTTTATCCCGCGAATGTATATTTTCGCTCGTATTATTTTTAAATGTTATCGTTAAATCTAAGTAAAATAGGCCTGAAAAATAAGTTTGTTTATATTCCATTTCAATAGATCGACATGGTATAGAATACATCAAGCTTGTATTTGTAAGTAACTATCTTAGTACTAACCACAAGTATTTATTTAAGTTTAAAGGGGCAGACTTTTGATTTTAGTGCTCCTGTTAATAGTTTGCAAATTTTAGCGTTGCAACTCGGTTAACACTTGTACAAAAGGTGTGTGTGTGTGGGGGGGGGGGGGGGGGGGATGAATTACGATCTGCATCAAAAAGATCCGCCATATGTAGTGGTTCACTCATGGGTTTACTGGGTATTGCAAGATGTATTTCACCAATTCAGATATATTTTAAAGAATGATGAAAATTATGGGCTTTTACAATGGCAACATTTCGGTGTAATTTATTAAATGCAATCCTTGATCATTAGTGAAATGAAATTGTTTACCCCCAAATTCGCTCAGAGGGGTCAGATGTGTTTCTGAACTATTTGAGGCAAACACTAAATTCATATAAGAAACTGTTAGCTCTGCGTAGGATACATTTAAAATTTCATGTAATTTTTCAATAATTTAATACATACGTTTTGAGCATAATCATATATATATACCTGTTATATTTAACGTATTTGATTTAATCTTTTAGGTTGTTGTGAGAAAAATCTGGAGGATCACCCTTGTCTATCGAAGGTATGTGCTCATGTTACTAGGTAATTTCACTTTGAATATTTCATTAATTCACTTCCCTACGTACGTTTTCTCAAAATGAAAAATACATGAAAGTATCATTTGCAAATGGATTTGAATAGCCGGTAAACTAAATCAGTATAACATTACACCTGTGTGAAATTGCCATCAAACTGACCCCTTGATTTTACAATGCTTAATTGCTGCAAGGTTATGTCATGTGATATAACTAAACTTCTTTTATCATGATCTTTATGTCAGTTGTTCACTTACCGGTTGCATAACTTTGGCAAACAGGATGTACATAGAATTTGCACGAAATAACACAAAGGATGGTTAGCCTTTTTGGAAGTTATTTTAAATCATTTAACTACAAAAATGGTAAACTTTCAGAACAATATAAGTATTCAAAGTTATAAATCTGCAGTTTACTTGGTTGTATAATTTTCACTGACGATCGTTAATTTTAATAGACATTGTGTTGAATGCATGATTGAATGAAGTGCAAGAAAAATGACATTTGTTTTTATTTCAGTAAAGCCGATGACGAGGACTCTATGAATATAGTAGTCAAAGAAACAAGTGACTATATCACGACCAAGGATGGTCAATAGGATCTTGTGAAGGTACTTTTCACTCACCTGCCTGTCATTATAAATAGTTAATGATTTAAATAATAGTGTAAAGACAGATTTATGGATGTTAACTTCAGTAACCAAGCCAGCATGGCATATATAAATACCTTTGCCTAACAGATGAACTAAAATGTGTGAAACATGCTGTATAGTACTTTAAACATTTTCATTTTCATTTTCAGAAGCGCTTTGTAGAGTGGCTGAACAGGCGTGATGATCTCAGTAGACAAGAAACCGGAAAGAAAGTGTCACACAGAACAGCAGCAAAAAAAAAAACAAAAAAAACAAAAAGAATGAAATCCGTAAGTATATCTATTCGAATAATAACATGTAACAATTCTTCTCATTACAATGTGTGACAGATTCTAAGTTCCGGAAATATACATTTAAAATGTTTATGGATTACATTCTTAAGATATGTAACACATGATTCAGATCATAATTTCATAAATCATAACATAAGAATCAAGTCAGTTAATGGTGATATATAAACATGTTATTACACTTCAGTGATTTCATGTCACTTCAGAGCAACAGATTGTGTGTCCATAAGAAAATAGGATATGTCATTAAATGTGATGAACTGCTTAACTTGTGTTGGGGTGATTAATGAAGTAAATAATTTTTCACGACACTTCCTTTTTAATAATTTGCAATCCATCTTGGCATTATGGTTTATCTGTTGATTGATATTTGTTTAATTTTCAGAAAATTGCACTGCGCATGAAAAGCCTGAAAACTATTGACTGGCCAGATCGACGAAAGGAAAGGGTTTCAACTATACTTACCTTGGAAATGACTTCACCAGTTGTGAGTGATGAAGAAGATGCCAATTCATTGCTCTCTTACCCCTTTACCTGGGAATCTAAACTCAAGATGTCTGCACTGGACTCAGCCACAATTTTCAACGCCACCACCAAAGCTAAGGCCAACATGAAGACCAGGATGCGGCATCCAACCACAATGACAGAGATATCCGCTCAAGGATGCCCAAGTGGGCTAGTAAATAGCTAATCGATCACATGAACGTAATTTTATCTGTGATCAATTAAATTTGAATTATTCTCAATGTAAAACTTTAATAGTTTTGATATTCTGATTCTTTATTGCATTTTATTTCATTGTTGTATTGTATTGCATGGTGTGTGTTATTATATGTTTAGCATTGACTGACTGGGGTGTGTTTTTCTGTGTCAGCGTGAGGAGGTGCAGGAGGAGTCAAGGGATACAACTGTTATAGCATGTTTTTAGAAATATTTTTGTCATAAGTGACAAATATTGATCTGTTATCTAGTGCTATATCTTTTTATTATTTATTAGATAAATGTTTGATCCATATTTGTCTGAAAATAAAACAGTGAATCTTATTGTATCTTTTGTTTTTCTTTATGTATACGTGATGATTGTACACAAACTCCTTATATTGTCTTTGCCAACCAGGAGTAACAAGAATGTTATATGCAATGACACACATTGAATGACTCCTGTGAACCCGAGTAAATGAAATGCTGTGGAAAGTTTTCTGGCAACAGAAACTCTGCGGAAACCTGATGGAGTCTTGGTAACTGAAACTCTGCGGAAACCTGATGGAGTCTTGGTGACTGAAACCCTGCGGAAACCTGATGGATCTCTAACTTAACTGAAACTCAACGGAAACTTGTTGGAGCATGGGTAACGGATACCGTGCGGAAACCCTTAGAAAGTGGGTAATTGACAGTTTCCGTCATTGCGGAAACTCAGTGTAAAAGAACGGAAACTCACTGGATTCTTGGTGGAAACTTAAGTTTCAGTCCACTTTCCATCAGGTTTCCGCACTGCGGAAACCAGGTTATTTTTGCTGTGACACATTTTAGCTTAAGAGCCTAACAATCACACGTACCAAGAGAACTCTTTATTGTTTGAAATACAAAAAGTCATTTAATAATCAAAATTTGCTCCTTAAATAAATCATGAGACTAAATTTGTCCCGAATCTCCCTAGGGGGCTATCCCGTTGCAAGATATGCGATAATTTCAGATGAAAACCAAAGACAAACAAGTTACCAACGATAACGCCGTCACCTTTTATTGAAGGGCCGTGACCCCGTTCGAATGACGCACGAGACTTCACGGCACTATGCAAGTCCATTTTTCTGATTGTTTAAGTTAACACTCAAGCGAAAGAATAGTGCCTATTGCGCACTCAAAAACGTTCTTCAGCAAATAAACTGTGAATATATACACTAGGACACGCTGTATACATCAAAGGAGCCGCCGATCATTAACTAAACGCTCACCTGAACAAGTTAAAATTGCTCGAACCCATTTTAATTTTTTATCGCCTTGTTAAGTTTGATTTGACAACTAATGCAATTAGGACTATTATTGTAAAAATCACACAGCGTTTGATTTGGTTGTTTGCCTGGCAATATCGTTATTGATTACAGCTGGGGAAAGTGAAGCGGTACATACTCGGTAGCATAACATGCGAAATAGTTGTCCCGTGCTAGAATGAACGAGCTTCGACAAATATTGAAAAAAATGATAAAAACTCTGCATTTTAATGCTAGTTCATCCTTGAAGATTCTTTGTTATTTATTAATACCATGTAATGTTTCATGTGTGTTTACGTTGTAGAAAGTTAAGGTGGAAAATATCAAAGGAAACTTCAGTTCATTTCCCAAATAGATTTTGATTGATTTCATGCGGTTGAACTATAGGAAATGTGTGTCGTTCAAGAATTGACATAATAATAATATGTGCATTTATACTGCGCTAAATTCCATTCACGAAGTGAATGCTCATAGCACTAACAGTCAAAGCAAGGCATATTATTACCCCGGATAACCCCAGCTGCCTGTTAGTCGCTGGAAGGTTATAGTCTCATGACTCACCCCACCGGGTACCCATTTTCTGGGTGAACAAAGGCAATTTTGAACAAACTCACTTGCCTAAGGTGAGACCACATGTGTCACGTGTGACTGAAGTCCTAGAAACTCTCAGGAGTTAAGCTGCTGGTAACCCATCCGAGCAGTGTCCGCCGTTCTTTTCGTGATTGTGCACATGACGACACGCCACAACAACACGACATTGTGAGTGAGGCAGTGCGATTGGTGCACGAAAACAAACCAATAGGTCAGCTAATCAGGACAAATATAGCCACACACTAGGATTTACTAGATTTGAGTACATCCATCGTCAACAGCCATTTTGTCTATAAGATCGCCATGTTTGGTTGTGTTATACGGCTTACACCATGTAGAAGTGTTGTTCGTATCCTAATTAGCATGAGGTCTTCTTGGAGAGCCATTCTAGAAGCTGTATATGTGAAGGAAAACTAAGTTCTATGGATAGTCAACTTCTTTATTGCAAAGAGTGCGACATCTTGGTGTATGGATGATACTTGCTTCATAACGGTGTTAGTACTTACAGTCATTGCAGTAAAGAAGTTCAGTATCCGTGGAACTTGGTTTTCCTAGAATGAGGTCGTTTGGAAATTTCAAAAGGGCGCCTTTTCGTGCATTTCGAATATCCCGGAATCAGAATCCATTTGGCGTCAAATGCAAGAAAAATATATTTATGGGTCAGCAACAATCAATGATAACAGTTTGTCTTGAAGGGGAAATCAACATCACAGTCATGGCAACAATCAATGATAACAGTTTGTCTTAAGGGGAAATCAGCATCACAGTAATGTTTGCTCTACTGGTTAGCCGTTTAGTGATAGGAACGTCCGTTATTTACAATAAATAAAAAAGATATCATTTTATTATTACGGTTCACCTTATTTTGTCCGTCTTTTTAATAGCATCCATTGCTACCAGCAAAGCTTCTGTATATGTCTGCCAACGCAGTCAACATTCCCAGTGTTACGACCACTATCGTTAATACCTATCCTAATGAGTACCAACGCTACAACCACTAGTGCTGCCTCCCTTACTACTGTCACTGCAATATTACTACCACCTTCGCCAATACTGCCATTTAAAACCTATTTCTATTCACCGACCGCTGATTCTACTAACACCACTGCTAAAGATACTAGTACACAGGTATCTTTTCCTGTATTATAAATATTCCCCCGAGATTCCGGGTCGGAGTTGGCAAATAATCCAATTCCTGACGCGACTGTAGGCATCAAGGTTCCTGACGTGGTTAATTGTGCGTCATCGTATAATGACGACGAGGCTGTCTTAATATCAGTCACTGACATATTTACATAATAGGTTGTATATTGATGACTATACAACACAGAATAAATCAAATAATTTGATTCGATTAGTTAAACTCACTCACTCACTCACTCACCCACTCACGCAAATCTTTATATGTCATAGAATTTAGGTTGTGCAACCCAGCATGATGTAACGCCAAGTGTATGTATAACCGACAGCAGTTAACAGTAAACTTCCCCAAATATACACCGCCATACAAACCAAATCGTAGCGTTTTAACATACGTCTGTATTGGCAATATTGACGGACAGCAACAATAAGCATGTGCGTCAAACCCAGTCAGGTATAGCCGCAGTCGGATGGCGATCTACTTAGCCAGGTCACCATGAAATAACTGACTTTTTATAAATAGCAATTAGACGAGTTCCAAACTGACAGGAAAACTTGATGGCGAAACGCGGGTTGCAAAGAAGCACTTGGCTACTTCTTCTGATACTAAAACATTTAAAATGTGCACGTGCTGTTTTATGAAACAAATTTAAAACCGCGTTTACTTTTTGTTTCGTTGTTTATTTATCTGATCTAAGAAACAAGTACACATGCTTCTGTGTAGATGGGTTTCTTTGCTTCTATACGTGTAAATTTCAAAAGCTTAATCATTCGTTGATTACCTTTGTAATTGACAACAAAGATGTAGATTTCAAGTTGTACCCTTCAACAAGTACAGCAGTGTTGCTGTCATGAAGAGTGAAGACTTGTGTGAAATCAACACTTACTCATCAATCACGTGGTGTCCGAAACTGACCAATGGCCACCAGCGATACCCTTGGCGAAACAGGTGCTTCTTGACCATGCTTACGTGTTTACCTCAAGTGGTCTGAAATAGACAAGGTGTTTTGTCAACTTCAGAAGAAAGACGCCGCATTTCAGTTTGAATGACGGGAACAATAGGCACTCAGCAACATTACATACACGCACTTGTTCTGAAATACGTCACGCTGAAATATATACCTGAACTGTCCTATTTGAAAGGGGTTCATATACATTTTCTTTTCAACATTAAATCTAGTCTTGTAAATGAGATGTAGCTCCAGTTTTGCCGTCAACAGTACAGATATGATCTTAAGACTAAACATATCCCTGAACTAATGATTTTATTAATCTAACTGAAATGCATTTAACGCTGCTATTAGAAGTTTAATTAGAAACACTGTGGCAAGAATTTTGACTAAATTTATACCAACAGTATGATCACTTAATGCTCATTGATATCACTGTATGTTAATTAAATGGCATCATGCAACCGTCACACACGCATGCATTTTATTTCTGAGCGTCACATATTCCTCTCCATCGATCCCTACACATGCAAACTGCCCGGCAACAGGTGCCAAATCACTGAATAAAACCCCACAGACAATAACAGTATGACATACATCACCATCGAACAAACATCTCTTGTTCGGTTCATTTTAAATGGGCATCATCAAAGTTAGTTCTATATTTCCTGGTGCTCGGGATCACTAGGCCTCCTAGTCTGTCTCATAGTCCTTGAACCGCATTATTTCCATACTGATTTATCGTCCCTGTACTGCTAAAGTCCAAGATGAAAGAAATCTGGATTACCTCAGCTACTGAATCTCCCATCTCACTGGGTCCCTGTTCAATTTACACTGTCACAATTACAAATATTCAAAGACTAAGGGTTAGTCTTAGGTCAAACATTCAAACTACACAGTCATGGGGAAACCTATCACTAATGTTCTACATTACTAACGCCAACCGCCAGTCAAATACACGAGGACACTTATGTCTAAATGTTATCATCATAACTCTTGAATGTAATAACTGCCTCCTGACCACGCCTATACTACTGTCTTACATCACATTACTTTTGTTGTATATTTCCGATGACCAACGACACGTGGTAGGTCCGGTATGCCAATAATCATAATAATATACATATCCCGGCTTCCCCGTGCAGGGCGATGACAGTTATAACGACTTTAATTTCCTGTATGAATTTATTGGGTGCTGACAGATATTGGTATCTCTTGTAATGATTAACTGGTTCCAGACAAAGCTGTGTGAGCGACTTGTTGTACAGTGTTATCAGACGTGGTAAATACCTCGTGTTATACCTCGCAGTCTTGACTTGGTCTAACTGTGGGCAGTTTCTTAACCTCACAGATCTTTCTTCTTTGGACAACTGGAAACTTAATATCACAACATTTAGTAAATGCAACATTTACAAAATATATAATAATGTAAATTATTAACTTACAACTGGAACATGCACATGTACTATTAATTTTTTTTTTAAAAAAACGCACAAACGAGAAATCTGTTGCAATTTCAGGCATGTATAACTCATCCACAAATAGACTTTAGTGCATGAAATTTTATACCAGTTTAGAAGAATGTAATGTCTACACAACCAAGTTGATACTTTTAGTTAACGGAGATGCTGGGGGCGATGGTGACAACGTAGCACATCCCCGACGTCGGGTTTTCTGGCTCTCAGACAAATCTCTTTCAACCTGTTCAGGACAGTTTGGCCGGATATCCTCTGAAATCCATGCACCCTGGCTGCTCTGCTCTCACCTATGGCACTCTCATGGCACTACGATCACGCAACTGTAGTGCCCAGATGTACCGATGTTGGGCTACAGTGGGAACTTGAGGTCTGCCTTGCAACAGAAGATTGGTAATCCCCACCATTCATTCTTTCAATGGCGATGCTCCGTGTCGTAGAGTCAAGAAGTGACGTGGTGATTTAAAATTGAACTTCCTTCAAAACGAATGCCAATTTCTAAAAGTAATCTGGATTATTTATTGCCTGACAGTGAATGCTCTTATCTGCACAATTTCAAATGGAAGGTGATTTCTGTTGCGTTGTGGCGATGCCTGGCTAATCCTTGTAAGAAATCTCATCAAAATCAACATTGTCATGTAAAATCGATTTTTTTTGCTTGTGCAGTTCTGTAAACTCATGTTATCAACACTCTTGATACATATTTTGACGATCGTTTGAACACAATAAGTTATTAATAGATTTTTGAAAATACACATCGTCTGTGCGTTTCTTTTTGTCGATAGTATATATAACTCAACTGGGCCTGAACAATGACGTGGATAAAAGTAATATAATACACATAGGTTTTAACGAAATTAATCAATTCTAACATTAAATTAGGCGAATCAAGAGTTTGGGTGATTACGCTTATGGTCTAAGTGTAATTACTGTTAGTTTTATTCATGGCTGGTGTGGTTTGTTGTCATAAACAAACACTTGCTTTTTGTAGTGTCACAAGTGATTTTTCACTGATCCATTCACGGTTTTCAATGGGATCTATTTCGACAAGTAATCTGCTTGATTATATCCTGTTGTCGTTTTGTTTGCTTTATTTCATAGCTCATATGCGTGCCTCATGGGGATGCCATTGTGTAAATGATGACTTATTGTGGAGTGTTTCTAACGATTACATTCAGGAAACACCATCATCACCGTCACTACCACCATCATCATCATCATTATCATCATCAACAACAAAAACAACAACAACAACAACCGCAGCAGTCTCACAAAAGAAAATAAAGGTAAAAAAAAAGTCAATACTTATTTTATGCTTCTTCTGTTATTGTGTGAGGTTCAAATTGTGACCTGCGTTATTGGAGACGTTATGGCCACGCCAACGGTAGTGAGGTACCCATTGTTTTGATGTATTCATTATCTGTCGCTGTTCTGTATAAAATATGGAACCATTATTTCATTATTTAACATTGTATTTTAGCCTTCATCAAACATAGGTGCATACATTGTTCAGCCCAGCAGATTATTTAACACTTCATCTCTATATGTGAAGAAACACAAGAACAGCTATTGAACAGCAAGGAAGAAAATAACATATTTTGTTACAGCTCTCATGTCAGGAAATGTACAGATTAGTGAGGTTCGTGTCAGTGAATGTTATCATCGATGTCGTGGTAACTGTATTGTGTAATATCTAATGAAAAATAATGATAATTTGGATACCGGCATATAATATTTAATACAATGCATCTTTTTACACGAGTCCATATTGACACATTACCATGTTACCGTCAACACTGTGCGATGAGTATTCGGCACAAAGGTCATGAAATGGTCAATATGGTTTCTAGAGATTCTTTGTGATTATGAAAATGTCCTTGTAGATTTGGTATAGAATATTTCTAACTATCTAAGGATATAGTTAGAATATCAACGTTGATGTAACAATAAACTTGAAGGATCTCTTATATTGTTCAGCTTCAGATCTCCCTGAAGGATCTCTTATATTGTTCAGGTTCAGATCTCCCTGAAGGATCTCTTATACTGTTCAGGTTCAGATCTCCCTGAAGGATCTCTTATACTGTTCAGGTTCAGATCTCCCTGAAGGATCTTTTATACTGTTCAGGTTCAGATCTCCCTGAAGGATCTCTCATATTGTTCAGGGTCAGATCTCCCTTTCTTCATCCCTCCAAACTCATTTAGAGTTTGTAATATTACACAGCAAAATTAGAATATCATGTACATACAAATTGTACAATAAGTACAAGTGTACGTAACAAAAGACACTTAGTCCAACACTCGTGGAAAGTCAGTCGTGCCCCCGCCCAGTTCCGCCATGAACCCCCCTGGAGAAACATAGAGGTCTAACCCTTTCTTAAACATCCATTTATACACCTCAATAGACCAAAGAAAATTTAAAACGAACATAATTCACATGACTCGTACGTAGTATTTATGAAAATGTCAAACACACAGGATACTGGCGGATCCAGTTAACCCCAATGACCCCCAACGGCGCGCAGCGATATTAGCTTCAGAATCAGGTGGTGAAGAGATATACCAGCATATGTAATGATCCGTAATCTCCATATTTAATCCTAATAACCCTAATCCGTCCCCTCCCTGAACGCCCACCCTTAAAACAGTCTTATCACCACCATCACCCCCTACCGGAACCCCTCATTATGTTATAAGACCTGTCAACGGCATCCTCGAGAAGACGGATACCCAGCGCATTGTTGCAGCTCAAGTTTCACCGTTAGACAAGGATGCTGGTCTGCTTGAATCCTTAGGATTCTGCATCAATCTGAAATTGGCAGGTACAAGGCAAGATGGGATGGAAGCTCTCAATTCAGCTACCTTGGTCGTCAAAAAGTGAAATGTACACGCCGGTGTTATGTACACACACAAACAAGGGAGATCTCAACTTGTCTTACAACCATCAATCACATGTCAATGAAAAAATGAGAGGTTTTTACATATGAAGGGAATTTGTAACACGCTTCCGTGAGAAATATTCTCCAAAATTTGAATTTGTGACTTGTGTTAAAGTAATTTGAGTGTTCTTGTTTCTGAATGTCTGAATACCCGTGTATTCTCGCCAACAAGATGAACGCTGTTGTTTAGATTAAGGAACATTTTTAAAGTGATAAATTCTTATTTTGATACAGTCAAAAATAGTGAGCGGTCCGGAAACGACTAATTTCTGAATTTCTTCAGAAAAATATGTATTCTCATGGCACTCAGTTCAGTATTCGGCAGATTTATATTCTTCGTGTTATCAGTTTGTGGGAAAATAGTGTATTATCTCACCCACACATGTGACATGATGTGACCTTACATTGTGTGCTTATTGATATTGTGAATAAATTAGGTAACACAAATGTGAAGCCGACACACACCAGAATGTCTTCTACAGGACTTGCGTAAAAGGGGAGACGGGTCGCGTTTTCTACTTATTTTACCGGTTGATAGTTTTTGTCGTAAAAGTATTTTAAGAGAACATGATAATTTAACTTATTCGCTAAAATAAAGCGACAAGTACTACGTGAGGGTGAATTATGGACTGTCGTAAACTAACGGTATTCAAAAGCTGCTTCCAATTACGACATCGAACCTAATTACGTTATCTCGCGACTGCGCAGTGAAGTCGGAGAAATTGGGACTAAGGCAAAAATGTGTTTATTGCTGCAATAAAAGCTCAACTGGAATATATAGAGAAAGATAAGAAATAAAAGAAAGGTTTATATGTAGACATTAATGGTTCAACGAGATTTCCGATTTCTTTAATTCGACGCTTAATGTTGCTATCACGATTAAAGCCAGACAGGATCAAACGGTCGGGTCGAGTTATAGATACAAACAACCATGTTTACAAGTCTAGAGCAATGTCGGAACAAGGAAGGGGGATGTTGAAACCGAAGTGGGATTGTTCCATAAATCCAAGATGGCGGAACGGACAAGGTGGCGATAGCGGACCAATCAACTTGCTCGTTATTTAACTCGGTTTTATCAGTATGACAACAACAAAGTGGTCTCGAGTTTCTGATAGGTCATCTTTCAGACATGAGAAACATGACCATGACGTGCTATCAGACGATTTACAACAGACTTCACGCTAAAGATTAGGCGAATTTCTTAACCTTGGGGAAACATTCACCAAAATGTCCTCATCTAATGTTTGCCCTTTTCCCCCCACAAGCCATAAATCTACTCCTCTCGCTATAACAGTAAAGATTTTATGTTTAATAAGCAAAGACACATGTTGTTGAAAAGGTTCGCTTCCTCTGATAGGTTATGCTATAATAGAAGCAAGGATGCCGCCATTGCTTGATGATCTCCCTTTAATACGCTTACACGGGAGAACGAGATTACGTCGTTCTGCGAAAAGATTATGGCGTAGAGGTTATGTGCGACACGTGCAGGCTGTTGATCTACCGTCTTTTGACTGCAAACATACGTGGCCTCGATGAGAGGTACATTAAAGGTGGAACTAAACCAGAGTGATGAATTAGCCGCAGACATATAGGCTTAGATAAGTCGTTCCCAACACAGACGTAAAATGGGTTTATGTGTGTTCGTTTACTTTATATTCTGGTAAATTATGTCGATAACACCAATTATATCAGAACAGGATATTCCAATTTGCAGTGGCAGCTAAGTTAAACATAATGCAGTTCCTTGTATTTCGGATGTTGTTTATGTATTTGGTCTTTCAGAGCCGGTGTGATGCTCCACACTTGGGTTCCAAGTAAGGTGTATGGTCAAGAATCATCTTGTGTGGTCCTGGGGTCCCTTGTTGTTGCTGTAGTAAATGTTGTTGTTGTGGTGGTGGATGACGTTGATGTGGACATTTTTACTGCAGTACACATATGTAACGTTGATGTCAAAATATATCTAGCGCCGCCATGTAACTTTTATTAAATGACCATAGAAACGAATATTAGCATTCAACGTTGAAAGCATTTGATTACCTCCCTCTAATGCGTTTTCGTTTCGAGTATGCAACCACGTTTTATGCATTCCAATTCCAGTTAACAATTTGCGCAAACAAGGAAGTATCAGTTTGCTCCCTTTAAAATAGGCTGGATTATCCGGTTGCTGGGTTAGTGAGTTTTCCAGTTTTACCTATCACAGTGAGACGTGGTTTACTCATTCGTGATAACAAGTAAAACCTGGTTTCTTATTTCATGATTCACAGCAAAATCCGGAAAAGACTGGTTTCTTGTAAAGCCCTGATTAAAGAAAGGGTAAATTTCTCTGGTCTACGTTTGGCGCCTTTTCAACTGAAATGGGTTTAATTGTTACAATGAAAATTATATACATCCAGAGACTATAAGCGTTCGTCTCGGTTCACAGTAAATTGTTGTGTCATGTGTCAAGAGTCAGAGTAAAACGTGGTTTCCTATTTCAAGGTTGACAGTAAATCGTTGTTTCCTCTATCGTGGTACACAGTAAAACGATTTTCCAGTTTCAGAAGTTTACAGTTTTATTCTTGAATTGAGCTGGACCTTACATCGGCATTACTTTAAGGTTCAAATGCATGTACAATGACCAAGGTTCAATTACAATCATCAGTGTACACTTTAAGACATCTTTTGCCGTTTCGACATTCATAGAAAGACGAAGCTTACGACTGCAAGGTTCATTGTAAGACATGGTTTCCTGTTTCAAGGTTAATAGTAACTAAGATGGGGCTTCCGGTTTCAAGGCTCATAGTAAGACGTGGTTTCCTGTTTCAAGGTTCATAGTAAGATGTGTCTTGATCCAAGGATCATAGAAAGACGTAGTTTCTGGTTTCAAGATCACTGTAAGATGTGGGTTTGCTATTTCAAGGCATATGTCAAGATGTGTTTTCCGGTTTTACGATTCATAGTAAGACGAATTTTACGGATACAACGTTGATAGCATAATGAAATGTAGCATTTAAGGGTTTCATATCGAGATGTTTCCTGTTACTAGCCTCTCTGGTCTCACTTGAACTAAAGGGTGTTAAACTGAAGGGTCCCCGTCACCGACACGGGCGCTGTAACACACAGGGATTATTCGAATCGTCACTATATAGATACAGGATCAAACAGAGTTTAATGAGCAAAAGACAAATCTACTTTCTGGAAACATAATACTTACAGACTCTGCATCATATCTCAAATAATTTTAAATTCAGGTACATTCATTCAAAATGTACATTTTCATAGACTAATATATTTTTAAGATGCTGTTGGAACACAATGGCACGAGTGACCCTCTGCAGTAATATAACGGCCATGGTTTCAGGTTTACCCATTGGTACACTGTGTGGGGATAAGGTTTTCTGTTGCTGCAGTCAGCTGATGTATACGTCTGGTCCTAGTTTTTCGAAGTTCTCTTATCGGTAAGATATCGTAAGTGCCATACATTAACTTACGACTATCTCCAGTAGTCGTAAGTTAGGCCCTGTATTGCGAACGCTGATTGATAATTGTGGATAGATGAATAGAAATGGACCAGGACCTGCTATTTGGCGTCTATTTTGTGTGGCCATGAACACCGGTCACTGCTACTTAGCGATCTCACTTAATATGTCACGAAATGCAGTATTCCACCGTTATTATGTAATGTTGAAATTATGAGAACCGGCTGACTCCGGGTTCAGAATTTGGGAACCTCTAAATATCGACTGAAATCATATTATGGTTGATGTATGATTTCAGTACGTCATAACGATTCAGACTGGTTCGTGAATCTCAGAGGCAGCTGCAATAACAATGACGCCACGTCATCATACGTGTTTTATCCCAGATTTCTGTTGATCACTGGAATATTGCGGCATAAAATTAAACTCATTTACACATATTGATTAACACATGTGTACTAAAAATTGTGCCATTAAATAGTTATGATATTCAGCTGGTGCGCACTAATGAAGTTTCACGTCTGCCACCCTTAAGCAGATACAACACGTGTCCAGTATTTGGAGTTTCCGCATTAACCAGGTCCGAGCTACAGAGGTTGTTCAGTATTAAAATGACATTTCAGATTTCACCTGTCTTGCAACTGCATTCTTCGCCCATGTGTGCTGCAATAAAACGCGCTTGATACTTCTATTTATTACCGACATAATTTTGTGAAGGTAAATTTGAGTTCAAGGTTATATCTTATTTTGGAAACATTAAATGAAATTAGCAACAAGGGCGTCGTGTAATTGTCAGGTGAATCAAGTCGTATAAACAAGACTGCCTCCTGAACATGCATGCTTGTGGTTGTGTAAAAGCAAGACAAGGATCAGAAAGCAAACGTGATATTTACGTGAGGTTAGAGTCGGTTCTGTGAAGCATCTTAGGGGTGGGGTGAACTGGAACTGAGTTTAATGTCGTCGTATAGATTATTTCACTTGTATAACGACGTGTGCGTGTGCGTGTGCGTGTGCGTGTGCGTGTGCGTGTGCGTTTGCATGTGCGTGAATGGTGTACGCTTGTACGGTTCATAGTGCAACTACTGCACGTCATTTAACAACATATTCCAACTTGAGTACCAACTTGGGACAAGCCATCCTTATGTTAGTAAACCGTTTGTTTTTGCAAAAAATTTGAGCAAATCTATCACCCGAAGAATAGGCTAGAAGTTGCCCAGGCAATAAAGAAGACCTTGTCATATTTCAACAACGCAACATTAAAAGGCACTAAGCAACAGTATGACCCAACAACACAACATTACAAGGGACACAGCAACAATACGACCCAACAACACAACATTACAAGGCACACGGCAACAATATGACCCAACAACACAACATTAAAAGGCACACAGCAACAATATGACCCAACAACACAACATTATAAGGCACACAGCAACAACATGACCCAACAATACAACATTACAAGGCACACAGCAACAACATGACCCAACAACACACTATTACAAGGCACACAGCAACAATATGACCCAACAACACACTATTACAAGGCACACAGCAACAATATGACCCAACAACACACCATTACAAGGCACACAGCAACAACATGACCCAACAACACACCATTACAAGGCACACAGCAACAATACGACCCAACAACACAACATTACAAGGCACACAGCAACAACATGACCCAACAACACAACATTACAAGGCACACAGCAACAATATGACCCAACAACACAACATTACAAGGCACACAGCAACAATATGACCCAACAACACACCATTACAAGGCACACAGCAACAATATGACCCAACAACACATTACAAAGCACACAGCAACAATATGACCCAACAACACAACATTACAAGGCACACAGCAACAACATGACCCAACAACACAGCATTACAAGGCACACAGCAACAATATGACCCAACTTCAAATGCCAGACTGTAGCAATATCACGTTTGCAGATTTATTGCAACCACGTATGGTTCAAAACTGTTCATGTATATCAAGGCATTATTGCACCGATTTCACGTTTTAGTGATATTCCGAAGCGACCATGCAACTTGCATCATTCCTGTCATGTAAGATACGCATCCACCTTGCAGTAGCGGCACTACCCCTTTCATTATAAAAAATATTGCTGAAACAATATTCACTAACTCGGAACATCATGAAAAATGAAGCAAGGAAGAAATGATTAGATTGGTTGCAATGTTTGGTTTGTGTTTTCTTCAGTCACCGCCACTAGTAACGTTTTGTTAACCTCAAGAAAAAATTTGGGAAAGTCCAATATGAGGGGTGTACTCTCTTTTACCCGGAGGTTGAGCCAGGTCATTTTTCTCTTTTCTTCTTGTTCCAGAATCTTATTATTTACGCTGTGAAGATTCGGGCTAGAATTGATCTTCAGGCTCCCTGACTTGGCTGACAACATGCCATAGTTTTCCAATTATGTAGATAGATGCTCATGATGTTGATCACTCGATTGACTGATTATTTATGGACCTCCGCCATATAGCTGCATGGAAAGTTACCTTAAACACCAATCCAACCAACCAACAACCTCATTATTTTCCCTACTACCTAGTCATGCCCTACCGTTCATGAGTTACATTATTTTCCCTACAGTCTAGTCGCCCTGTAATCTAAGGCCCTATATGACTCAGATCTAGATTACCTCAGATTCTGAATCTCCCATCTGCTTCTCCCGCTTTCATGGGATGGCTTCCAGAAATGGGCTTAAATGGAATTCGAGTCTCCGCCTTCTGCTTGAACTGTATCCAAATGGAGGATATTTCACAGATGTCCCTTATGAGAAAACCTGTATGGAAGCGACGTTCGTTCTCAGATGGGGCGGTGGTGTAGCCTGGTGGTTAAAGCGTTCCCTCGTCACACCTGGGTTTGATTCCCCGAATGGGTAAAATGTGTGAAGCCCATTTCTGGTGTCCACCGCCCTTGTATTCCTGGAATATTTCTAACAGCAGCGTAAATATAAACTCACTCACCCATTCATAATTTCTACTCCCAACATTAACACTCGACTCTATTATGACTTGTAAAGCGAGTGGTTGTTAGCATGAGCACCGATCAAAAGTATGCGCGGTATTTCACATTGTAAGGGCTTGTGTAGTGGCCTAGTGCTTACAAAGTTGGCTAGTATCGAACTTGTTGGAACATAGTTCAAAGCTGCTTAAAACCCCTCACTTGCTAAACAGTGGAACTATTTAACCCCTGACTACACCTAAAGAAGGAGATTTTGTCGGTCCACAAACCTAAAAGGAATGAAAATGCGGGTAGGTTTTCATTCTTCATTGAGAGAGTAGACTGTAACCTCATGTTACGACATGATTTTTTATAGTTTTCAGACATACAGCCAATGTGTTATGAACTTATGAACTTACACTCCTCGGATACTAGACTTGAAAAAATCAAGTATAAACATTATGACAGCCTTTCCAAACACCACAGAATACCCATTGTTTGTTGTTCAATGTTTAGCCTCCACCAAATCAGGTTGCTAGACTTGCAGAAGTCTCTGAAGTAATAATTAATAGTTTAAAATATTAATAAAATTTACATTATCCCTCTAACAGACTGTCTTCTTTCTCTAGACTTCCCTCTAAAGGATAGAAATACCATTTTGTAGCATTCAGTACAGCCTTGGAGCACGGCTATATCCATCACATCATCGTATAATGTTGCTGATCACCGGATTGTCTGTTCCAGACTCGATTATATACAGATTGACGTCATGTAGCTGTGATATCGTTACTCCGTCAGTTCTGAGCTGGAGATTGCTTGTTATGTAGGCGTCATGGTCAGCATTAGAGTAGGCCTATGTCTTTAGTGGATCCATGGAAGTTGGCGACCCTTTAGCTATCGATACATCAACGTACAATTGTCCTTAATTGGGAGTAATCACTGGGTGTTTGATCAGGGACAGATGGTCGCCTTTCTTGGCTGGGAAAGTCGTTGGAACTAGATACATGCAAATGATCAATAGATCATACATCTAAGACAGCAATCTATTTAGTTTCTATTCGGTACATTTAAAATTTTGTATCACTGACGTGGCATTTCTGAAACTGCACAAGTTGCTGGATATGATTAATAATAATAAAAATAGTTCATTAATGTAGAGCCTAGTATCCAAGCTGTTTGTGAGGCGCTAATAGTGAGGTTAATAGTTACATGTCTTGTCTCTCCGGGTACCCATTTTCTGCTGGTTGAACAGAGGTCATTGTCAACAAACTGACTTGCCTAAGGTGAGACCACGTGTATTACACGTGATTCGTTGTGGAGCAGGACTGAAACCCTTGAAGCTCTCAGGGAGTCAGACTGGCAGACACGGTCACCCATCCATGGACTCTCCCAGCTCGACGTTGCTAAACTTCAACTGGTTCATGACTTGATGTACAGCCCTTACTCAAACTGATACTACACGCCTGGAACATACTTTAACAGTAGTGCACGTTCTGCAATACTGATGTACGAAAGGGAACACCACTCTCTGATGTAATGTCCTCTCCACAAAGATCTGACACGGGAACTGATGCCATTTCCCGTTTCAGTTATACACTCCCTGTTACTGAAAACAGTTGTAAATCCACTAGCACCGTCTGCGAAAATCACATCCTATTTCACGTACAAAATGTTCAAGCAAATATAGCCAGTGCTTCATCGCAGGCAGTTGGTTTGGGCCAATTCATTTTCATCAAGAAAAGGCATAATGCTTTGAGAGAGACATCAACTACTTTTTCATACATGAATGTTAAATATATTGAAAGATATACAATAGACACTCGCTATAGTTACCAGTTTCGACTCCAAAACAAGACACGAGTGAGTGACTTTAGTTTTATGCCACACTCAGCAATGTTCCAGCTATATGGTGGCGGTCTGTAATTAGTCGAGTCTGGACCAGACAATCCAGTGATCAACAGCATGGACATCGATCCGAGCATTCTCATCACAGTCTCTGTAATTGCATCCCATATTCACCCCAGTCTCTGCACTTGCATCCCATATTCACCCCAGTCTCTGCACTTGCATCCCATATTCATCCCGGCCTCTGCACTAGCATAATCTATTCTTCCCAATCTCTGTACTTGCATCTTCTATTCATCCCAGTCTGTCCATCGGCATCGCTTATTCATCTGTCTCTGCTCTACACTTGCGCCACTTATTCACCTCAGTCTCTCCACATCCATCCCTTATTCATTCCAATCTCTGCACTTGCATCCCTTATTCAGCCCAGTCTCTGCACTAGCATTCTTTATTCATCCAAGTCTCTGTCCCTGCATCCCCTAATCACCTCAGTCTCTGCTGCATTTGCATCCTATATTCATCCCAGTTTCTCCATCTGCATCCCTTATTCATCTCAGTCTCTGCACATGCATGTCTTGTTCATCCCAATCTCTGAATTTGCGTCCTTCATTCATCTCCGTCTCTGCACGTGCATCCTATATTCATCCCAGTGTCTACACTTGCATCCCGTATTCATCCCAGTCTCTGTACTAGCATCCTATATTTATCCCAGTCTCTCCATCTGCATTACGTAATCATCTCAGTCTCTCTACTTGTATCCCTCCACTTGTATCTCCGCTCTTGCATCCTTTATTCATCCCAGTCTCTGCACTAGCATCCTCTATTCATCCCAGTCTCGGCACTTGCATCCCTTATTCATGTCAGTCTCCGTACTTGCATCCCTTATTCATCCCAGTCTTTGCACTTGCATCATTTATTTATCCCAGTCTCCGTACTTGCATCCCTTATTCATCTCAGTCTTTCCACTAGCATCCCTTATTCATCTCAGTCTCTGCACTTGCATCCCTTATTCATGTCAGTCTCCGTACTTGCATCCCTTATTCATCTCAGTCTCTGCACTTGCATCCTTTATTCATCCCACTCTCTGCATTTGCATCCCTTATTCATCCCAGTCTTTGATACTGCATCCCTTATTCATCCCAGTCTCTGCCCCTGCATCCCATATTCATCCCAGTGTCTGCACTTGCATCCCATATTCATCCCAGTGTCTGCACTTGCATTCCGCTCTACCCCTACTTTCTGCTTAAACCTCTAAATAATCTTATGCCTCAGTTCTCGGGACAAAACACGATGATTCATTCAAATAATTATTTCAGTGAACACATACGTGGATATTGCGGGGACTGTCAGAGTCGTTGTAAACTCTCTCCTTCAGCATCCATTCTCTGTTTTCATCCGTTTTCTCTGTCAGCATTAATATAGTTGACCAGAGAGTATACACTGGGTCGAATAGTGTGCATAAGAAAATCCTTATGTCAGAACGTTGAGCAACTTGCTTCTCATATCTCAGCGTGTTTAAGAGCAACGTTAGCGGGGATCGACACAGCCTCAGCCACTGCCTCGCGCAAGCTGCGAGAGATGGTCCGGTTAGTCAATGTCTCCCGGCATGTTGTAACAGGAAAATCGTAGTCCATCAACATGAAATAAATTGTAGCTCTCTAAAGCAAAATCAAAATGTATTAGAGAGATACACAAATAAATGCCACAAGTGATGAAATGTATATTTTTCACCAATGTATAGATATCTGTACGTTAAAACAGGTATTTGTCGGAGGTAACAAAGCAGAAGTTATATTGTTCACATTATCTTTACAAAGTACAATCACATCAGTTTTATATATCATGAGAACTGATGTTTGTGTTAAAGGGGTCGGTCATTGAAGTGAGATCACTATTCATTCAGGTGTGGTAGTGAGGTGGTGTTTATGCTTTGTATCCTAAATATACATGAATGTGTATATATTTGGCCAGTATATATCTCACAGTGACATCAGTTGAGTGTTTCAGACACGAAACAGCAGCTCACTTGGGTCAGTGTGTTGACTACCGTGACGGCGCGTTCCCTCTCATACGTGGACATTTTACCGGCGCTTCATCAACTATTTGCGGCTATCTCAGTGAACTCGTCCGGCGAAGGTAACTGTGTGAGCACTGAAGTCAACAGTTGGATGTAGAAATGGTTCAACTTAGAAACTAACAATTATGATTACTTTCAGGAAGAGACGACTTGTATTGGGAAATGGGGAGTAGATGTAGTAGGTGTGGTAGTGAGGTAGGGGAATGGATGTAGTAGGTGTGGTAGTGAGGTGGGGGAATGGATGTAGTAGGTGTGGTAGTGAGATGGGGGAATGGATGTAGTAAGTGTGGTAGTGAGGTGGGGGAATGGATGTAGTAGGTGTGGTAGTGAGGTGGGGGAATGGATGTAGTAAGTGTGGTAGTGAGGTAGGGGAGTAGATGTAGTAAGTGTGGTAGTGAGGTAGGGGAATGGATGTAGTAAGTGTGGTAGTGAGGTGGGGGAATGGATGTAGTAAGTGTGGTAGTGAGGTAGGGGAATGGATGTAGTAGGTGTGGTAGTGAGGTGGGGGAATGGATGTAGTAGGTGTGGTAGTGAGGTAGGGGAATGGATGTAGTAGGTGTGGTAGTGAGGTGGGGGAATGGATGTAGTAGGTGTGGTAGTGAGGTGGGGGAATGGATGTAGTAAGTGTGGTAGTGAGGTAGGGGAGTAGATGTAGTAAGTGTGGTAGTGAGGTAGGGGAATGGATGTAGTAAGTGTGGTAGTGAGGTAGGGGAATGGATGTAGTAGGTGTGGTAGTGAGGTGGGGGAATGGATGTAGTAGGTGTGGTAGTGAGATGGGGGAATGGATGTAGTAAGTGTGGTAGTGAGGTGGGGGAATGGATGTAGTAGGTGTGGTAGTGAGGTGGGGGAATGGATGTAGTAAGTGTGGTAGTGAGGTAGGGGAGTAGATGTAGTAAGTGTGGTAGTGAGGTAGGGGAATGGATGTAGTAAGTGTGGTAGTGAGGTAGGGGAATGGATGTAGTAAGTGTGGTAGTGAGGTAGGGGAATGGATGTAGTAAGTGTGGTAGTGAGGTGGGGGAATGGATGTAGTAAGTGTGGTAGTGAGGTGGGGGAGTGGATGTAGTAAGTGTGGTAGTGAGGTAGGGGAGTAGATGTAGTAAGTGTGGTAGTGAGGTTGGGGAATGGATGTAGTAAGTGTGGTAGTGAGGTGGGGGAATGGATGTAGTAAGTGTGGTAGTGAGGTGGGGGAATGGATGTAGTAGGTGTGGTAGTGAGGTGGGGGAATGGATGTAGTAGGTGTGGTAGTGAGATGGGGGAATAGATGTAGTAAGTGTGGTAGTGAGGTGGGGGAATGTATGTAGTAAGTATGGTAGTGAGGTGGGGGAATGGATGTAGTAAGTGTGGTAGTGAGGTGGGGAAAGGGATGTAGTAAGTGTGGTAGTGAGGTGGGGGAATGGATGTAGTAAGTGTGGTAGTGAGGTGGGGGAATGGATGTAGTAAGTGTGGTAGTGAGGTAGGGGAATGGATGTAGTAAGTGTGGTAGTGAGGTGGGGGAGTAGATGTAGTAAGTGTGGTAGTGAGGTAGGGGAATGGATGTAGTAAGTGTGGTAGTGTGGTAGGGGAGTAGATGTAGTAAGTGTGGTAGTGAGGTAGGGAAATGGATGTAGTAAGTGTGGTAGTGAGGTGGGGGAGTAGATGTAGTAGGTGTGGTAGTGAGGTAGGGGAATGGATGTAGTAAGTGTGGTAGTGAGGTAGGGGAATGGATGTAGTAAGTGTGGTAGTGAGGTGGGGGAATGGATGTAGTAAGTGTGGTAGTGAGGTAGGGGAATGGATGTAGTAAGTGTGGTAGTGAGGTGGGGGAGTAGATGTAGTAAGTGTGGTAGTGAGGTAGGGGAATGGATGTAGTAAGTGTGGTAGTGAGGTGGGGGAATGGATGTAGTACGTGTGGTAGTGAGATGGGGGAATAGATGTAGTAAGTGTGGTAGTGAGGTGGTGGAATGGATGTAGTAAGTGTGGTAGTGAGGTGGGGGAACAGATGTAGTAAGTGTGGTAGTGAGGTGGGGGAATGGATGTAGTAAGTGTGGTAGTGAGGTGGGGGAATGGATGTAGTAAGTGTGGTAGTGAGGTGGGGGAATGGATGTAGTAGGTGTGGTGGTGGTGGCGGGGATGGACGTAGTAAGTGTGGTAGTGAGGTAGGGGAATGGATGTAGTAAGTGTGGTAGTGAGGTGGGGAATAGATGTAGTAAGTGTGGTAGTGAAGTGGGGGAATGGATGTAGTAGGTGTGGTAGTGAGGTGGGGGAGGAGATATACTAGATGTGGTAGTGAGGTGGGGGAATGAATGTAGTAAGTGTGGTAGTGAGGTGGGGGAATGGATGTAGTAACTGTGGTAGTGAGTTGGGGGAATGGCTGTAGTAAGTTTGGTAGTGAGGTGGGGGAGTAGATGTATTGGGTGTGGTAGTGTGGTGGGGGAATGGATGTAGTAGGTGTTGTAGTGAAGTGGGGGAATGGATGTAGTAGGTGTGGTAGTGAGGTGGGGGAATGGATGTAGTAAGTGCGGTAGTGAGGTGAGTGAGTAGATGTAGTAAGTGTGGCAGTGAGGCAGTGCAGTAGATGTAGTAGGTGTGGCAGTGAGGTGGGGAATAGATGTATTACATGTGGTAGTGAGGTGGGGAATACACCGAGTCTGACTACCCCATCCATTAATAGTCGACCCATGACAAACAGAAGTTACTGAAGTTCAATTCTAACGTTGATCTTCACGTAGCGTCAGTTATAGTCACTGTACAGGCTTTCTGAAAAGAAAACTACCGTAAGCGGTTGTCTTTAGCCGTCACAGACACACACTCAGACACAGACATCGACATAAGATTTGCTTTATCATCTACTCTTCCCATGTGCACACCATGCCCGTTATAAACATATGCAGAGAAAGACAACACCAAATCCATAAAAACAAACAAATACAACAAGTCAAATAAACAATCAGTGTATTGTTAAAACCACTCCAAATCTACACAGCAAATTAACCCCTATAATGAGCAAGAACCGACATTTTGGATATCAAAGAGTCATATCCAGGGGCGTGTATATTCCACTCGTTTGATCTTATAAACGACATTCACATTGTTGGGAAACTGAACCCCGTGTTGCAACATCTAAGCTGAATAAACGCTTCACAGCTTCGTAGAGTTCTTTTCCCGGCAACGATGTAAATAGGAAATCTCGTGAAACCTGGCAGTTGCCCACGAACGCTCATTAGTGTTTCTGCTCAAGTCACGTTCCTCACGAGATGCACGTGCTCCACGTGCTCCGCCATTTTGTAACGGAAGTCCAACATGGCGTATCAGTTGTGTCATCGGCTTTTCTTGGCGAAACTTGTTAACTAGGCCAGCAGATCTGTTTATCATTGCCCGGGCTTGTGGAAAACACAATGTTTCTGCTTCGGGATCAAAGCCAAACGTGTCTAGTGCTGTAGCGCTCTGCGAAAAAAAGGCCTTTTGAAGGTAAACCACAAATTTCTCTTGGTTTACTGAAACGAAATTGGCTTTAAGGACACGAGTAATGTTCATCGTGTGTATTGTTTCGATCCATTGTCATGGTTTTCTTATCCTATTCAGTGAGTTTTATTCTGGATGTAATTTCAAATAATACCAACAAATAAGTGAAAAACTAAACCTTTATCTCTCATAATACCCATCACGCAAAATTTGATTTAGAATCACAAAATTAATTTACCCAGTGTATTTAAATCCATTGTCTAAAAAATGTTATTTAACATCAAACAAAAACATAGAAAATTCCATTGTTGATTCTGTCAACTTTCGTATACATACAAATTATCTAGCTTCGATTTTCAGTTGCAATTTGTACCAATATCCGCCTCATCGTCCACGCGCAGATTCCTCAAATCGTGAACCTTTTTTCTACAGCGACTTTTCTCAAACATGTTCCACAGTTCAAAGAAATAACAAACTACAAATAATACCACGAATTTCCACCAAATTGTTTCATCTTGAGACGTTCTACAGTTGCGAATTTCGTGGTTCAAGTTTGATTTCACAAATACCCCATCCCATGAACCATGAGTGTATTTGTTTAGTGCATATTGCTGAAATTGCCTCTCCAGTACTCAAAGCACTCGACCCCTCTTCTAGCCGTTCGTACCCCCTTCAATAGCCTCTGTTCCTACTCGGGGCTGTTTTCTTTGCAAAGGATATTGAAATATTGCGGAATACGACAGCTTATCGTGCGCCTGCAAGGGGTAATTTTAGCACCGTCCACAAAGCTTCAAGACCTCTTTATAGGCGAACAGCATCACCGTAGGGCTTGCAATTAAAAGGTCTGAAAATTAATAGCGAAAGGCCACGATACGTTGTTTTACGTTGGCCCTCTTGGATGCTGAATGTAAACGAAGAGACGGAACGAAATGATTCAATAAAAGAGGAGTGAAAGAAAATGTGACCCCCGGGCTGCCGAAAGGAGAGGGTGACTCCCCCGGGAAGAAATCATTTAATGTTGTAAATTGCTGTCGATTTTCATATTTGAACACGGGGAAGGTGCTTCATTTCTCTGACAGTTGATCTCAGCAGTTTTATTTGTTACCCAAGTAACATTTTTTTCGGAAAAGAAAGAATTTTTGTGAAACGGCTATCAGCAATTAGTTTTATCATGTTTAATATTTACAAAGGCAAATTGTCCCTGTGAACTTTAGAACATTGAAGCAGTAGAGGTGTATTTATATGATTTCTTATAAACCAACTGTGGTTCTGGTAAATTGCTGGTAAATACTCGTGTTATTTCATCTGTTGTGACAGCAGCATGCCGTGGAAAATCCAACAATGGTAGACAGACCTTAAACGACTCTCCTGAAACTCCATTAATCCCAGGACTTGATAATCTATAATCTATAATCCATCATCGGATGTGATTAGAAATAAAAGCTTCAGCACTTGTGATATTTAATGAAAGCTTATTTGGGAATATATCGATGACCAATCTGAATATTATCTATGTATAGATATACATTGTACTTATTGCTACACTATGAATATTCCAACTTTTAAACGATTCGCAAATTTTGTGTTTTACTATAGTCTCCCCACCCAGCATAGAGTTCCTTGTCATTATACTGCATATGTTTTGTGAAATTGTTATTATGTACATCATTTTTCGTGGGGAGTATCCATGTATCCATGTGTTAATATTTGTAGTTTTGTAGTTCATAGAATATTGTCACTGTTTCTTCGTGTTATGCAATGAATATCTCATCAATATTGTTGAATGTGGCTTGAACCAACAAAACCTACAAACAACCCTAATGCATAAGATAAGATAAGATATTTATTGCATAGCATTCCATCAGGAAACAGTAGCAATATTCTCTAAACTACAAATATGAACGCAATAGTTACAAACATATAGAAATATAGACATATAAATGATGTACATTACAATAGCTTATCATAAGCAGTGTAAACACATGAAAGCAAAAGGAGACAATACACAGAATTCATTTCAAATTGTAAATATCGTGACATATTTTAGAAAAAGTTTCGGGATATTCAAAATTGGGTTTTTTCTTGAAAGTGTAGAAAGTTTTTAATTATGAAAAAGCAATGTTTGTAGAAGTGACTCCCTTTCTTTCCAATACATGTGTACTAGGTACAAGATAATACATTTATGTTATTGTATTTTGCATATGCCGAATCAAATCAATAGTATCGTTAATTAATTATTTCTTTTAGGGTTCTGTACTATTTGGTCAATCCAGAAATCTGACAAATCCAGGTAAACACACTGGACGTGGAAACCAGTCTGTCATTTCCAAGGACAATATTGCTTCTTGAATACTTTTATCACTGAATTTTAAACAATACAAGTCTAAAATAGACGAGCGTATAAAGAAAAGATAAGATATTTATTGCATAGCATTACACGAAGAAGCAGTAGCAGTATTCTGTATTTAAATTAAGTGATGCTCAACCTTGTATTATTCTTTTGTGAAACATAGTAAAATATTGTGTTTTCTAGTCCTGTCAGTCTAAAGACTACGTAGCTAGCACCTTGTAAAGAACTTATGTCAAAACCACTTACTGATTAATTTGTCTTTGAAGAAAAATAAATATTTACGTCAATTAAGTGTCGACCCCTACTGGGCTACAGCGTTTTCTCTGGGCGCGGGACTTGTACCAATTTGACCCTTGCGACACATAAACAATCCTGTGATCTGTTTACAAGAAAATATACATCACTTGTCAACCTTGCCGTAACTACACGTGCAGTCTCAAAACAAGAATACTTCCAATATTCCTTCACACCAGTATCGTGTAGGCTTAGCGGAAATGACTGCTCCGCACAGAATTCCGTATAACCCGCACAGAATGACATGTCGCAGCTCCGCACAGAATGCGGGGGATTTACTGCGGAGCTAATCCCGTGTGACCTAAGTCTGACAGGGCTAAGTGGCCCCATCATCCGTGTGACAAACGGTCAGCTGTTCAGAGATCGGAGTCTCTAGTGATGTTATCACTTGGTCAATACATAATGATTAGTTGGTGAGAATATGTTTGGGATTCTCAAGAACGCTTTCCCACGTGGTTTAGAAAGTGACAGTTGTCGAAGACAACACTTGACGTTGACGCATCGCCTTTACCGCAATACTAACCCACGTGGATCTACACTTGAAGCGGAGACTTAGTCTAAAGGCTTGAACAGAGGATTAACACTCGTCTGTCGGTTTATTGTGGTTACAGGATGGACAATGTGACTGACGCATATTGCTGTCACGGGTGTTGACGCAGCAGAAGGTTGTCATAAATATGTTAATACAAGTCGATAGCATATTTCGATGTCTCAAGTACTCTTGTTTACTTTCATTTTACACGGCACTGGAAAATAGTTATTTTTAAAACCTGTGAATAAATAATAAATTACTGTTATGCTAAGTGAAAATTGGTTGAAGATACATGTATTTACATTTTAGTTTTCTATTTGTACATATAGATAAGAAACGATCTGATATATATACTGCTGTTTTGAACACACAAAATGTAAAATAACCAATTTACATATCTCGGCAATATATAGAACATATTTGCAAAATCAGTAAAACACACATTATTACTATCATAAATAAACTGAAACAAACTCATCATAATCCTTTTGTCCAGTCAACATGAATGGATACGTCGTCAAGGTGTTTGAATGATTCATTTGTAGATATGAGTGTAGCGTGTAATTTTGATAATTGTGCGAATCGTTAAGGTTTTATTAAAAAATATTACTTAATTTAGGCACATTCACTGTCAATCCTAAAAAGCAAGATCAGTAGAATTCAACCTGTGAATTATAATTACTTAATGTTTCCGTTCAGCAAAATAAAAGATATGTATTGCGTACAAGTCCCAAAAGTGACAATGCTCTGTAAATACATGCGAGATACATTATGAGTCAGAGTAGCAATGCAATAAGTATAAGATACATTTATGTACAAAAACAACAGCCACCTCTAAAGGTTGAAAACATATTTTCTTTCAAATGCACGTGTTTTTTCATAGGACACCTTTACTTTCAAAGGCACCTTCACTCAGTAGAATCTAATTGGTATAATGATGTCTAAACGTCACACGTCAACATAGATCCATTTCAAAAGTGAAATGCGTGACACTTTACGTTGTCCGTTTATATGTAATGCAATCAACCAAGATAAACCTGACCAGACATTGCCCCAGCATCAGTGTATACCCTGTCTCACGTCAACGTTACTGGCGTAGTGCGCATGTACGGGACATCACGTGGTCAATTGAAATGGTCATTCGCAAACTTTCCCACGCCCTCTGTTGGCCAAGAAAAATGGCATCTGTCAACCAAGGGACGTCACCGGTGGAGGCTGTGATAATATTTGTCTGTTTATTGTTACAGAGCTGGATATGTTTATGGAGAATTTCTCGACATAATTGTGGAAATGTCTGTTACCTATTCCTATATATTTCACTATTTGAAGCGTGTGATCAACATACCGGCAAACATTATCCAGCAAGGGTACACTGCACCAAAGACACACAAGGGATAAATAAACACATAGCAGTTAAAAACTAGGATAAATAGAAGAAACCCAGCTTCTTTAACATCAGTTGCGTGTTCTTGGTATCTTAAAGGTTCCAGTGGTGAAAATAAATCTGGTTAAGTTCAAGTGAATTATGCTGTTAGGGCGTTTAAATAAGAAATGTCATTTGGCAATCGATATCGCCGTTTTCTCCAATGTTTTTAAAAGTTCTTGACCACTTTTATTTCTGAGAAAGAGTAGACGTCTAGTGTTATTTGTGTCAGAATCGCTGCAATGTACATCTCCCAGTGCGATCTGACAATTGGTAGTGAAACCGACGCCAGCGCAATCGACATGACATGGGCACGGACCCAGCTGATATCGCTGTGAAATCAACACTTAGCGTCGCGCTGATTGAAAGCTCCAAAATAAGAACTCACAGAGCAGGGATTTATCTGAAATTAATAGGCTACTTGTCCTGACATCCGTGTCTGGGTTCGAACCCCCATGTTGAGACACGGTGAAATCAGCATCCGACACGAGTTGTAGATTTCAACGAGATAAGACGCGGAGAGAAATTGATTCAAATTTTGAAATATTTTCTCTTGTACTTACATCGTCGGTGCAGCCAGATAACACGTGGTGATTGAGGTAATTTAGTCACAGTTTGAGTGTCGGGTGTCTGTCGTTATTGGTTTTATAACGGTACACTTGTAAACATCGATAGATACACAACGAAGCGAGGGTCAGAGTGCGCCTTGCTGGGTTTCCTGGGAGGAAAGTTAAATAATGCAAGTGTTGTATTTCAACAGTTTTAAAACAGTTTGTTTTATATTTCAAACTGTTAGTCTGCCCCCTTCAAATCTGAACCTCTCAGAAGGGGGAGGGGTGTTGACACGGTGGGAATATTTAGGGGAGGGGGAGCAGTGGATCAGCTGAAACAAACAATGTACATTGCATTCTCTGTACCGTCTCTGTAGTAAATGCTCAGTCCTTGAAGATGAAGGGCACCACTTCATGTATTGCTCGAAATATTCGGATGTAAGGTGCCACTTATTTAAGTCCCTTTCAACTCAAAATAATAAATTTCAAAGTCTTTCTACAACAGAAAAATTTAACCTCATGACCAACCTAATAGTATAGAAATAATTTGTTACTATGTATATAATTTCAAACAAATATAGAACATTTCTTGATCACCCTGGGCCATTGTTATATACATTATATCGTATGTGTCTTCTTGTGTCTCACTATGTACCTGACATGTGTAGCAATAGCTTCTAGCTGTTATGACAAGGATCATGTATATTTATATAACGTTGTACCATTTATGTTTATATTTGTAGTGTATAGAATATTGCCACTGACCCTTAATGGAACGTCATGCAATAAAATATCTTATCGTATCTTATCTTATCACAAGCAGTATAATCACATGGAAGCAATAGGAGGCAATACTTGGAATTCATTTACAATTGTAAATATCATGACATGTTTCAGAAATAGTTTCAGGATTTCTGTTTGAATTTTTTTTTTAAATGTTCTTTTCTTGAAAGTGTAGCAAATTTTTTATTGTGAAAAAGCAATGTTTGTAGAAGTAACTCCGTTTCTTTCCTATTCTTAATACAAGATATTATATAGTGTTGTTCATCATCTATGACACTGCACGTTTCATAGAGACGACGTTCTAGTAGGGTTGCAGGTTTTGCAAAGTAGTTTAGGACTACTTTGAAAATGTGACCTGTGAACTTTGTTTTGAAATAGATTGTTCTCAAGATTTATGGATGACTTGACCAATCTGTAGGTTCTTAATTGTTATTTGATGTGGGAGAACCACTTCAATGAAAAGGTGTATGTAGGGGAGTGGGGAGTAGTGGCGAATAAGGGATGAACAAAGACGTTCCTGATTTCGGAAAGTAGTCAGGGGATGGGGCAAGAAAAGGAACTTCGATGGGAAGCTGGAGAGAAAGGCAGGGATCTTGGAGGGTGTTTGCAATGAGACTCCATAAGAGTCCTGGAGATGGGGGATGACAGGGGAGAGGGGCAGACACGTGAGTGGGTACGGACATGATCGGGGTGGGGAAAGAGGATGTCAAGGAGCGAGTGAAGAAAGTATCGATACCTCCTTGTATGTGTAGAGCTAGGCTCGACATGTAAAAAGGCTGGAGGGTTCGTTGTCTGCAGGCATACAACAGACGTGTAGCCCTTGTATACAGAAACGTACCCTTGTCAAATCAGAATACAAAAACGTATCCCAGTACGAGTCCATTCCAAATTATACCGTTTTCTTGATCTGTCATAATGTTGTATTATATGCATGTGTTATATAAGAAAAGACGAAATGACGAATATTTCGCGACGCACAATACCACTCACAATCAGATAAACGAGAAGAACCTTCCGTACATACAATTTCGGTTTGAATTGAGGAACAGGGACTCTTTCCTCGTTTACGGTACTGGATAGTTTCTGTATTTCGACTTTGTATGGAGTACATTTCTGCATACAAAGAAGTACCTTGGTACATGTCAGCAGTGCCTGTGCCGTCAACGACCCCTTCAGCTGCACCAGGAGAAACCGTGAACCCCCGAATCGTGGTGTGGAGGCTACAACTCATGGTCTACATATTGTGCCCTAAGGCAGAGTCAGGGTACATGCGTCGTTTTTCAGCAAAACCCAACACTTTCGTGTGATGTGTTTATGACATGAGCGACAGTGTGCCGTCTGAACGCTCTATTTTCGTTTCTGTCCCCCTGCATAATTGAACAATTAATCATCGGATTGTCACCTTAATGGAACTACTCCATGTCGTCTCGCTGGAACTTGTACGTGGAGACAGTTGCTATCCACCAACTGACAGTGACATGCACTGACATGTACACCTACACGTGTATATTACCTAGCTATTAATTACAGAACCTTCACTGTAGCTACTTGACCTTCCACGCTGACGCATGAGATGCATGTCAGTACTTATGAAATAGACATCTTGAAATATACAACGCCAACTTCTCTTCAGTATTGTTTCCATGTAATCTATCGGGATATCCGTTCAAACGTCTATCAGGAGGTCCTGAAGTCTGTCATACAGACTGTGAAGACGGCCCATACATGTCTAGAACATGTGGCAAGTCTAGATTTCAAATCTTTGGGCTCGTTTTTTTTATAATTTTGATTTTAAACTTTAATTTCTGTAGCATATGTTCATTTCACAGACTAGCTGTTAGTCTAGAGATTCTGAATGACCGGCTACGGTAACAACAGGCACTGATTAATGTAATGCTAAATTAAGTTTCTCAAAGATACCCGAAATACGAACTGCAACTGTGTCATTAAACTGCCAGTCGTTAGTCTATGTGTCAGCTAACTGGGAAAATCATTTTATGCTGTCCTTACGGCAATATGTATGACATTAGCTTCAATGCAGATCCTACTTGAATACAAGATACAAGATATTATTCCATTAAAAAGGTGGGTGATACTGGGCTGGGCAAGACTGATAAAATGCAAATGATGAAGGCAAGGAAACAAAACAGATGCTGAAGGAACATTAAGGACAATGGGACAGTTTATTCCATTCCTTTGGACATGTTTCATGTGTGTGGATATATATTATTTTTCTCATATGTGTTTACATTGGCTAGTAGTGTGCTCGCAAAATGAATTTGTCCCTACTTTTTCAATGGTATATATTGCGCAAATGTTCCTTGTAGGAACACTGACAATATTCCGTAAACTACATGGACGAGATACATAATAAACAAGAGTAAAATTACATATATTAAACTACCGATGTGTATAATGACCACGGTCAATCTTGATAGAATAATATATTATTACGTTAGAATACAATATATGCCGTATTTGGGATTTCACTTTCTTAGTAAAGTCCAAATTCTAGTACTTTTTTAGGTTGAGTCCCATCCGGGATTCGAACCCGCACCCTCAGAGTCAGGCACTGAATCGCCAGCACACAAAGTCAGCCACCCAGCCCGCTCAGCCACCCCGTCTGGAAGTGAGTGAGTTTGGTTTTACGCCGCTTTTAGCAATATTCCAGCGATATCACGGCGGGGGGCACCAGAAAATGGGCTTCACACATTGTACCCATGTGGGGAATCGAACCCGGGTCTGCGGCGTGACGAGCGCACGCTTTAACCACTAGGCTACCCCACCACCCCCGTCTGGAAGTCCCCGGATGGGACTCAACCAAACAAATACTAGAATTTGGACTTTACTAAGAAAGTGAAATCCCAAATATGACATATGTTGCATTTGACCACTTTCCACATGGCATCGAGTAATCATACGTTAGAATACACAAAAACGCTTCATTCATATTCCACATAGACCGTGGAATAGTGTTCAAATAGACGTTAAACAACACCGCTCTACTATATTCCATGCAATAACGCATTTGCCAGATTTAAATAATCGTGAATCAGAATTTTAAATTCGAGGATATGTTTAAATGAGTTTCTCCTCACTAAAATTTAATTCTATTGTAATTTAACATAAATGTCAGCTTCCGTGACACAACAATCCATCTTTTGCAAAGCCCCACCCATTCCCCACCCCACCACTCTCACCCACCCCCACAGTTCGTGCCTCACTGGAAATATCCCGATGCGATTACAATCTTCAGTGCCAAGATGTCAAATTTGCAATTTTGACAAGTCCTGCTTGGAGAGATAATGGAAGGGAGGTAACCGGATCTTGTATTGAAGTGACAGTAGAGGGACTTTCGTGGAGTGACAAAAAATAACAAAAATACAATTTTGTTGAATATTTTGGGTCTAACAGTACGTGCAGGCAGAACGATGTTATGATAGAGGTAGAACGAGGTCCCAACAACTGGCAAATCAGGGGCTATGGGTACGAGCGTTTTGCTTATTTTCCAAATTCTCCCTACGAAGATATTATTTTTACAAGAGCAGTATAAACTATTTACGAAAGAGAGCGTGTTTACTTACGTGAAGCATTAATGGGCGCTAAGCGTGAGAACTTGTGTATGGGGGATACGGTTGCGTTCAAGTGACAACTTGCTTTCTTTAAGATAACGATTACAGCGACGTGTAAACACGAATTGACAAATATTTCTCCTACACAAATGGTGATTGTTGACTTTTTGCTTAAATCGGATGAGTACTGCAACTTCTTGTGGTGTCGAGTTACATCAATGGCCGAGCGGGAACCAAATGAAGAATTTTCTGACTTTTTTACGGCTGCTGATAAATGTAGATATTCCTATTATGTATTTAGATTCCACTTTCACAAAAAAATAAACATTCTGTTGTTGACTGTTGGGGGTTTTATCACCCTTTCCACACGGGCGTAGTGTCGTTCAAAATTGATCAAGGAGTTTAAATTCCATTTAGTTACAACTAATTCCGTTCCATTTTTTCAAATTAATGTTGGTTTTTTGACATTTGAAAAAACTTGGTACACAATTTTGATCTTGTTTATTACTTATTTGGAACGTGCAGAAATAGTGTTATATTTTGTGTATATAAAAAACACACGTCTTTAAATGACATCGGACAGTGTGGGTGTTAAAGTTTCCGTTATAATACAAAACTAAATCTGTATATTATTTTCCAAGAAGAGATGGATCTGAAAGTTTAACATGCAGAGAGATACAGACGGAAAGACCGACTGGTTAAAATATTAGCAAAGGGAAGGAACTCTCAGTTTGAAGTAATGTGATGAGAGTAACGCACCCTGATGACCTTCGCGTAAATTCTGGCAACTTCCCAGATGGTGCAGTGGATAATATTTTAAGACGTGTTATTTTTCGTGTTAAGAGCCTATTATGAATGTATGCCTATTAATTACATAGAAATAACAGCTGAAACTGGAACCTGAAACGTGATGATTAAATGTGATTCCGTTGATAAATGTAAGTACCTAAGGGTGACGAGAACACGCGTTAGCTGAAATAGTTGGATTTTCAAGGAAACGAAGGTAGGGTGGCCAAGTGGTTAGAGCGTTCGCTAACGACGCGGAGTCCCAGGTTCGAGTCCCTAGTGAACACATGTAAAGCTCATTCCTGGTGTCCCCCGTATCCGACCCTCCGACCTCAAGTTTGTATGTACAGAAGCTCTAGTGATAGCCGGTGCACTGGCCGTCGCTGACCCAACAATGTCGGGGTTGGCCATGTACACATTCACCTCTGTCCGGGAATGCGAAATGCAATTGAAGTGGTATACGTTTTCATTTTATTTAGTATCTGTGGTGTAAGAACCATAATGTTGATATTCTAGACGTTTTTAAGTTTGTAACTAACAGTTTAAGGTAAGATGGTTTATGGATGGTATTTCTAAATTTTGTTAGGATGCGACCTTGTCATCTGTCGGAAGTGGCTGGGCCAGTGCTAAAACGGCATAAAACTACATTCACTCACTCGATCAGTAGTATTAACCTATTTCACAGATGGTAACAGCAAATAGAAAAATACCCACGAAACATTCAAGAACATAGCCTACGTATCATTCATCTCACTTAGACGATGTTAGACATCCAGGAACACAGATCCGACAGCTCTGTAACTGTAAATGCTGACAAATCTAGCTGTGTGACATACTTTACTGACTTGACCCCTTCCTAATGAAGCCGTGCTATTTCAGCGATAAATTCAGTACGCGCGATGTCAAAGTGAGTATAACTGTGCGCCAAGCAGTGATTAATCCGGGCCCAACGTGAACAGGAAAGTTTATCTCTCGCCCTGAAGTTTCGTAGCTGGGGTTTTCTGTCGACATGACTCGAGCGGGGACGGGCGATGTTGGAATGGATTTTATCGTAGAAACTGAGAATAAATCTAATTGTCCCCCGCTGAGAACTTATCGCGTTGTGTGCTTTTTCACGAGGTTTCCGTGCAAGTTAAAACGTTCAGGAAAAGGTTTGAGAATCTGTTGACTTCGTACGCTTCCAGTCCCCGGCTAACTGGTATTGTGGAGACGTGCAAGGGCGTGAATGTACAAATGTCGTATTTTCATGGAGGGGCGTGTAGTTGATGCCGTGTACTTCATGATCGAATATATCACATTGCACAAACAGTTGGTGCATCGGATCAATACTCGGAGTTTTGAGTTGCCTCCCTTAGATCGGAGATCAAACCGTTTCATATTGATTGAGTTACTTTGAGAATTTCAACACGTAAGGACTCGTGTATAGTTTGTCATAAATTTTCAAATTCGAAAGGAAAATCAGTAAAATTTAACTTTTCCCTTTGAATGTATTTCCATGGACATCTCGTAAAATAATTTCAACTGAATGTTATCGCAAGGCATGTCTTTGTTGGTTTTTTGTTTGTTTAACTCCGCACCCGCAAGTGATCCAGGGCTTTCAATAATCCAGTCTGCATCATATGATCTTGGCGATTGGGACTACCTGATCCACCCGCCACTTACGATGAATTTTCTCACCTAGAGCTTCACCTGAAACAGTACCCGTGAAGGTCTGTGGGTAGAATAGGCCATCAGCAACCCATGCTTGCCATAAAAGGCCAATATGCTTGTCGTAAGAGGCGACTAACGTGATCGGGTGGTCAGGCTTGCTGACTTGGTTGACACATGTCATCGGTTCCCAATTGCGTAGATCGATGCTCATGTTGTTGATCACTGAATTGTCTGGTCAATGCTCGATTATTTACAGACCGGCGCCATATAGCTGGGATGTTGTTGAGTGCGGCATAAAACTAAACTCACTCACTCACTTGAGACAGTCGTCCCAAGACAGGGACCCGTGAAGGTCCCGGGGTAGAATAGGCCTTCAGCAACCCATGCTTGCCATAAAAGGCGACTGTGCTTGTTGTAAGAGGTGACTAACGGGATCGGGTGGTCAGACTTGCTGACTTGGTTGACACATGTCATCGGTTCCGAATTGCGCAGATCGATGCTCATGTTGTTGATCACTGAATTGTCTGGTCCATACTCGATTATTTACAGACCGGCGCCATGTAGCTGGAATATTGCTGAGTGCGGCGTATAACTAAACTCACTCACTCACTCACCCAAGACAGGACAAATCCTATATATGAATGAGTGACAATTATTTCTTCAGAGGTTAAAGTTTCAGCCCGCGACAATGCATGAAATGACAATTTAACATATATGCACAAAGAATCACTAGCTTAGAAGAACTATTTTAGAAGAACTATTGATAATTTCTACATGCATTATCAGTATACAAGTTTTAGATATCTCTACAGACCATCCAAATATTTGCTGTGTTAAGAGTTTCGATGTGCTGAATCTACCATCATATTTAACAGAAGGAAATGTGTAGTTTCAAATGAAAAAGAAGTGAAACGAAAGAGGGATTTTGAAGTACATATTTACATACATAATTATATACAGTTTAGCGTTATCTGGTGAAAAAAGATGTCTGCAAAGTCTGCATTATCGTTTAAGAATGAATAATGCAAAAAATCTCCAAAAGGGTGATTTATGACGAAAGTGATAATGGATCTCAAATGAGCAAAAAGTCGCTCGTGTTTGATTAGTTGAAACAACGCCGTACGGGATTGTACTTACACAAACGTAACGACTTTGGCGTGGTATCTGTTGTTAAGATACGGAGTCGAAACCCGTGTATTTTCTGTCTATCTACTCTGCATGTTGCCACACGTTGTAAGGAGCTTCTTAGACAAGCGAATCCTCATGTTTCCGAGGGACCGGTTATTGTAACAAATTGACACGAAACCGACACCGAATGTTATCAACGTGCAGTTGGATACGTCATTAGAACGACGCAGCGGGGACCAAAAAGTCTAAATGGTTGATTCTAATTTATTATTCTCACGCAGGGAGGGGTGTATTTGGGGAGATAAAAAGTCGAGGTTTGAAGATGACACGAGCGATAGCGCGTCGTTGAAGAAAAGCAAGTGGCAAATCATTTTCGCGGACGTGGTTCCCTACGGTGCGCTATCCGGCAAGATATTCCTACGCCAAACCCTGTAGTCGATGTATCTCAATAGTATCTGCACCTGTGGGTTTAGAGTTCATCTCCGACTTCTTGTTCAACAAATTGAGAATTTTGTAAGTAGGATCGCAAGCGGAGAGGGCTTGATTAGGTTTGAGGAGCGGGGTGAGGTTGAAATTAAGTTTGAGTTTGGAGGGAGTTTGAGTAGAGTGCCAGGATTGTATTTGTCCGCATCAGAAGATATTTGCAGCATTGTGATGACGGATGAATGCAAAATGTTTCTTTGTGATCCAGGCGGACTTGGGTAGAAATACATGCCTTCTCATTTTACGTTCATGCATGTTATCTATGAAACTTTTAGTTTTAATTCGTTGAATATCATAAATTATGAGTTTTTCGCGAAATAATTCTATAGCAGGATTTCCAGAGAAGAACTCTGTAATTTTTGTCCAGATATTCTTATTTACTAGTGATGCGTATGACACGGTTACCATAGTATCAGTTACCATGGTTTCAAGTTTGTACCGTTTTGTTAAAGTTAGTAATCCTTTTGTCATGTACAGTTTTTGAGTGAATTCTTTCTTTTGTGTATTTCTGGGTCATGACGACTTGCCAACCGGAAGTAACGCAGACCATGCGCATGTATCATTATTCCATTTAAAATGGACCGCAGCTCATAGACCCTAATCATACTTGTGTCGCAGTCGAGATAAAAGGAAGACCTGAAGAGAGAATTATGTTGCCCTCGACCGTCGGGCCATCCGTGCACTGAGTTAAATATATCGAACCAGCGTTTTATACTCATCATTCAAGAATCACGAGGATGATGATACACTGTATATCATTACATTACACTAAAGTACAACATAGGCGGATCCCAGAAGGGGATGCAGGGGTACGCAGCCCTTCCCCCCATTTTCTGTCCTGAAATTTTGCTAAATGACCAATGACCATTGAAACTCGGGTGAAAATGAAGTGTGCATTCCCACTTTTCTCAACACACACCACCACCACACATAAATAGCTGTATCCACCCCTGTACAACCATACTTTTTCTGACGATGATTAATCTGTCATGCTACAGAAAAAACGAGATGTTCTACTGAGTAATATATAATCACTTGTCACCTGGTACAATGGTTCTGGTGCCAGTGTGAAAGGAATATTGCAATACATATCTTAGGTTGAATCCTCATTCGTTGTCAGACTTGGACAAAAGGTTCTAGTCACTTATCCAGAGTCAAATCAATCTCGGGTTTCCAAAGTGTTGTAAATAGTAATGATAACAATGACCACCGCCATATTGACAACAACAATAATAACAATCACCATAGAACTTTGTAACCTTGTAAGTAATGAGTCCGGCAAAAACAAATCAGTTATCCGGTTGACTTCCTAAAACGCTTTCGGTTCACCGACCCTGAACACCCGCCGCATTATAAAGTCAGCTCGTACATCAAGCATTGGATCATAACACTGCATGGAGTTTGGTTGTTTGGTTAAAAATTATCTACCTTCCTCCAGGTTTGATACGAACGTAGTTTTACATAAGGAAACGACAGGTAATGTAAACGCATAAGTCAGTGCAAATGAGAACAATCAAAACCTTTAGAAAAGGATGTTCTGTGAACAGACTTGTAAGATATAATTCGTCATGAAAGTTCATCACATTCCTTCAAAATATTCAACAGCGCAAATACATTTCCCAAAACGAGTTCCTTTTTCTGTTTTGTCAGGTCGACGTGAGAACCACGGAGGAGGAAATACCGGAAGTGTCACGCGGTGCTTCCGGTCTGAGCAATATGTTATGTAGACACGGCCGTACAGTAATTACGGATGAAGTCATTCTCGAAGCCACGGGCACACCCAAAAGCATACATTCTCATTTTCATTCGCCATGTAAGTGACTCGCGTCATACTTCAGATTTTGGGAGGTAATCAAGAATTATTGATAAAGTGAAGCACACTCACGAGTTAACAGTCCCAGAATCCTCCCAACACGGGAAATTGCTAATCTACTGATGAGGAAAATTAACTTTTTAAAGCATCTTGAGTACTGCGACATGGGAAAGATTACGAGTTGAAAATGAACAGATGTAGAATTGGTTTGCCGAAGTGCCCGTTGCACAATATGGCCCCTTTTCGAGACCTCCACTTCACTCCCCTCTCCTCCAAGACGGTACCTATTGCACGTCACTCAATCCACATCTTGTACAACATAAATCTTAAGTCGGGCACACTTATCGTGCTCCTTGGGGTTAATTTAACAAGACGTAAGTATAATCACCAGACCTTACCTTAGCCAGAATGCCTTCCAACTCTCTAACTCAGTGCTTGTACACATCAGCGTGATGGTGTGATGGTGGTGGAGTTTGGAACGTTTAGCTCAATCGGCCGTTTTCTGGCAGATGTTGAGAAGGCAAATATTTGTAAATGTATGCACGGATTTTTGTCGTACAAACACCTACTTGAATGCGTGAAGAGGGGGTTGGGTAGTCCAGATGGCAAAGGGCTGACTCATCAAGCCGAAGGACTGGGTTCGATTCCCCCAAACGGATCTGCATGTAAAACCCATGTCAACTGACTCACTGACGACCGGATCAGTAATTTCAGGCATATATGTTCGAATCTCCGATTTGTATAAATTATGATCCTTTGTAAGTTTGTAAATACCGTCAATGTACGTTAAAGACATACGCTTGCTCTCTTACAATATAATTTTTTATTGTGACAAACAAACCCATTTAAATTGAGAAGGAGACCCAGTGTGACCGAACATTTCTGAACCTGAGTCAAAAAATCTAGACTTGCTTAAATCAGGACTTTAGCACTGCGTTGAATTCAAGGCTATGGGAAAGTAATATGGTTCAGGGACTGTGAGTCTCTTACTCATTCACTCATTCACTCATTCACTCACCCCCTGCCCGTGTGTCACTGATGTGGTAATGACCTGCGTCACTTCCAGATTTCCCATCATGCCGTGATCAGTGAGTGAGCGACTGAGTTAAGTTTCACGCCGCACTCAACAATATTCCAGCTATGTGGCGGCGGTCTGTAAATAAGTCTGGAGCAGATAATCCAGTGATCAACAACATGAGCAGCGTCAACCAAGTCAGCTAGCCTGACCACCCGATCCCGTTAGTCGCCTCTTACGACAAGCATTGTGGCCTTTTATGGCAAGCATGGGTTGCTGAAGACCTATTCGACCTTCACGGGACCAACATTATGACGTATGACGTAAATGCTGTCCATAAACGTATACCGTCACGCAAAGGGGTACGATTAGTCTTCCCGTTATTTCACGTGAGGACGTGAACGAACGCATACGCACGCATGCGTGTGCGTGTGAGTGTGCGCGGATGTGTGTGTAAGCGCAGTGTACCAGTCCATGTGTTAATTTCTATCGACCTTTTGTTCTCCCGGCAACCGCTCTCTCCTGAACACCATGGAGAAGATGTCAAGTAAGGAAATAGCCAGGTGTGACAAGCGTGGCACAGGAAGTCGATCAGGATGACCCAGAAGTCAGGAATATACCTGTAAAACATCTGATTTATAAAATGGGTACCATTAGGATACGATCACAAGCAGTCATCCATGTCACCAGGCTTAACCAAGCGAGTGTCATTTTTTCCGTCACGTGACCAATTTCATGGTTTATTACGTCAACAACAATGAATTGCTAAATTTGTGTGAGTCAGTGTTTACAGGTTTTCGCCGATTTTAGCAATATTCCAGCAATATCACGTTGAGGGACATCATAAATGGCCGTCACCGTGGCCGTGGGGAATCAAACCCTGGACTTCAGCGTTATAAGCAACCGTTTCAACCACAAGGCCACACCGCCCCCTTTATAAGTGCTAATGAGGAGCCAGTGCGAGACATTTCACAGGAATTTATTTGTCTTGCAAGTTGCAAGTTTAAGGCAAAGATATGGTATTACACTCATTCCATATCATTCTCCGAAGCGTTTTTGCCATAATTCAGCCTTGCTTCCAAACCTTGCTCCGTTTGAGAAGCAAAGGGTCAATTCTCATTTCCAGGAACCCATCTGATAACGTCCATGACGATATGTAAATATGTTCCCTGTTTTTAAATAATACCTATCTATCATCTACACCCCATCCCCACCCATCAACGAGGTGCCCTTGTCACATCTCAACCATTAACATATACATGTAGCCTCTGTTCCTCACTGTATATCGTTCTGCCTTCAACACATCGTATAAAACATACTAACTCATGTTTTGATCATATTTATATACATTAACAGCTGAAGGAATCATTTATTATTTATTGTATACGCACAAGGTCAGTTTATGTAATTTACATGTCATGACTAAAGAAGAATGTTATCTGAATTTGTGTGTGTCAATTTCGCCGTATCTTTAAGATAAAGAGACATGTACCACCGGCGGTACTCCATATGAGAAGTCTCAGCGGAGATTTTAAACTATATCGATTACACACGTAGCTAGATATATTTAAAGTGTTAACCCTTGATCCGACAGAAATTACTTTCAAGATCAAAGTAAAGGCATTTTTAAATATTTACTTTAAAATTTCCGATTATAATAAACACGGCAGAGGCAACGAGGGAGATTTGGCCACCGATCGTGAGAAGCAGGTGTCTCTCTAGTTGAACATACATGCCTGAGTGTTGGATGATACAAGCCTAAATTTCCCTGCTTATTAGTCGTGGGTGAGAAAATATAAGTTATCAAAAGTTTCATGTCACAAAGGAGGTATTCAGCGAAGCTGTCAAGAGTTTCCTGGAGTAAAAGGCGTCAGGGTTAGAGGCTACGCATAGCCTCGATCCGATCTTCCAACCTTTTGTTGGCCTCTACATGCCGTTATCTCGTTGTCGGGCCCTGTTTTGTGTATTTCGCATCTGATTCATACGGTGGTTGTTTCCAATCTTGTAGTAAATCAAAATTCTGAAATATAAGAGCCATCTTATGCCAAGGCTTGTCAGCTGCCGAGACCCCTACAGAGATTGGATAGCGAGAGAGTTCGCGGAATTTCGGAACTTGCTGGCTTATCATGCTCCTGTCAGTGTTCGAGGCTTGCAAACAGCGCGGGGAAGGGTCCGATTGCGAGTGTTTTTCATGTCAAACCATCAGTTTCGTCATTTCATCTCCAACTTGATCTCGGCGCTTCTGGTTTGTGACAGGGACTGGTTGGAAGACCACCCCAAACATCTTCCCGAACAGGAACTCTGGTCTTCTCGTTCAACTGGCAGTCATGGCCTTTATCACGGCACGGTCGTGTTTGATCTTGGCCGATGTAGTGGCCAGTCTGACATGTCCAGAGTCGGTCCAAGATAAGACAAGGAAATCTCGTGTTTTACAATCTGTGAACACGGCCGGAGACTGGAGTTACATTTAAGATGAGAGAAATGAACCATCTGCGTCATGAGTCTAGTTTCACCATGGGACAAATTCGGGGGAGTAATTCATTTTCTCTGTATGAAGCTTGACCGTGTAACAGACCCGTGGAGCAATTGTTTCTCGTGGAAAAGACAACGGTTTCCTTAGAGATTACTAAAACATTAATTGTTTCGTCTTTCATGTTGACCCACATTTCCCTACAGGATCATGAAAGAGTGACACGCCCAGGACTGAGATGAGTACTTGCTGGGAGTGATGGTAGTATAATACACTACTGCACAATGCCCTCGGTCTATGAGCATTTTGTAACCAGAGTTAACCAACTTGCGCCTCTGAATATTTTATTAGGGTTTTAAACACCGCTGTACTGTAATGAAACTCGCAAGCCAACCGTACACATTATAGTAATAACAACATCCCAAATTAAGACCACTAGCCCAATTAAGTTATTTACAATAACAATATAACCCATTTGAAGACCACTGGCCAAAGTGAATTGTACAGGTTATTAAATGACAATATCTCAAGTGAAGTTCCCGCCAAATTGAGTTGTACAGATAAGACTATCCCATCGTGAAGATCAATTGTGCAACCTCTGCCATACCATTCTCCCCATTGAAGATCACCAACCGAAAGTGCAGATTCTGCCGTAACATCATAGTGAATAAACTGCAGTAGCAACATTCAGACTCTATGAAGCATTATCCCATGGAGCAGAATACTAACCAACAGGCCATACGTACGATACCAACATCCCAAGTGACTAAGCGATGACAACAGAGTGCATGTTCTGAAATAACATGGAAACTTAACGAAGATCACAAACCAACACCGCAGATTCTACAATAACAAGTTTTTAACAGCATTAGCCAAACGTGCACATTCTACGAACGGCATTCAAGAGCAGTTGCTAACCGCCAAAACGATATCTCATGGTGGAGACCTGAAATCCCACAATGCATATAGTCTCGCTAGCATTATCCGACAATGAAGATCAGTAGCCAACTGGGCAGAATGTACAGTGACAACATCATACAGTAACGATCAGACAAAACAGTGCTGATTTTACAAAAACAATAAGCGCAGTGAAGATCAGTTCCCAGCGTCTACAACAACGTTAACCAGGAGAGAAGATCAGAAGTCAACAAATCATATTCCAGAATAACAATATGCCACAGTGAAGATTTCTATGATTTCGAGTGTATGGCATGATCTGCATGATGTACATGACTACACGATGACGGACATTTCGAACGCTGCTAGCAATTTACTAATGACAAGGACCAATTACTTTTTTGTCAATATCTGTTGATATTGAAACACGAATACAATAGAAAATACCGACAAATAAAACAAATACATGTAAGATGTAAACTAAAATTAACTAGATGTAAAACAGCATAGTATTCAAGCTTAGTATTGTTTCTTCTATCAATAGTTTCTTTTCATTGTAACAATGACGACGCTGACAACGCTGACGACGACGACGACGATGATGATGATGATGATGATGATGATGATCCAGTACATCCATTTTTAAAAAAAAAAAAAAAATTATAATAAATAATTATCGAAGAATTTCTACAGCAGCCCCCATTATATTAAATGGTTAGTCCATAACTGTTGTTTATTACGTTAGACATAACGGAACTTAAAGCCACTGATACACCATCGTCTCACGAGAGTAGCTCCCATCAGCTCTAGCAACCCAGACTATTCTTGAACCTAATTCTACTTTTTCCGGTGTGTTCGAGGTCTTAAAAACAATTAAAGAGTTATCTCAATTCACAACGTTCTCGTGTTCAAGAGGTTGAGAGATAAAGCACATTAACCTTGTCGGCGATAGTCCCTTCAAATTGCTCGCTAATAGCTTGTTAAGATCATAAATTACCAGAAGACGTAACGCAGGGATATAGATCCGGTGCTGGAGGGGGAACGTTCCTCGTTCTCACAGCACACCGCCGAGATGATGGTCAATTTGTGAGCAGGATCCGAAAAATTTACCGTGTCAGTTGAGATGGACCATTCGTATCTTCATTGTCCGTTTCTTATATGCTCTGCAAAGTATAGTCTCAGTAAGTACATTGCTTAATTTACACGGGACATTGAGATGGATTATCGTGTGATGTTAATAATGGCCGCATGAGTGTGTGTTGCTGCGTCGTGTGTGTGCGGATATGTACAACATGTGTATATAACAGGGATAACACAATGTCTCAGTGTACAGTCTACTAAAACCTAAAACGGGTTGTCTGCATCTCAATGTGGAAGCATGTATTTATTTAAGGGCTATGAATGTTAAGTGGGGGACACACAGATCATGTCACGTATTATCATTTATAAAGGAGCCATGTCGACATAAAATACGAACATCGTGTTGCTGACATATAAAGTCAAATTTCGTAAATTTCACCTTAAGCTTCGTATTGTGAAGGACGAAAACAACCGAGTTTCCAAGAAAAGTTTAAATGTTCCCTAATCCCCTAATATGTTTGATTTTTTTGTGTTTTTGTTGTGGTATGTTGTTGCTTCTGTTTTTGTTTTTGTTTTTGTCTTTTATGAAGCCATTTTAATTTAAGAGTTCGGTGGATGTTGTTTCTCCTGAATCTGTTAATCCTAAATTGACGATGAACTGCATTCTCTTCCCAAAGGGGTTACTCCTGCAATATCTTCCCACGTAACCTCTTCTAATACGGCCATATTTCCCGCTTCTCGTAAAATCCCCTGGCGGCCAAAATCGCAACATGAATCATCTCCCTTCTTTCTATCCAATCCGATCACATGTTGCATCGACTTAGATCCAATATGGCGGCCGTTCGTGCCAGCGATAGTTTCGGTATGCCATGTGTAATTGCAGAACAGCAGAAACCAGCGCAATAAAGAGTGTAAACTCAATCGACAAGATGTTTTTGTGTACGTGACACTTAACACATTTAATGGCTGTCTTGTCAGTTGTCAACGAGAGGAGTGGAGACGCCATTACGTGACCGGGTTCTTTCTAGACGAAACGTTTGCGCTTTGCGCTGGTAAGAGCTTGACGGGATGTTGGAAACGCTGGTGTCTTCCAAACTAGATGTTTGGGAACATTATTTATGAAGATCTCACATAATACAAAATGTATTATTTACTATTCACAACATTTACGATCATCGTAAGTGGGAGTGAACGGATATACTGACGAACAAAACAAGTTATACACCCATGTTGAGTGGTTGCAAAAGCAGAAACAAACGAGGAATGTCGCGATGTTCTATTTCTTTGGTGCTTAACGCTACATTCAGCATTATTCCAGCTATTTGACTACGATCTCTAAATGATCAAGCCTGAACCAGTCAACCATGTGATTGATATTACGGGCATCGATCTGCTCAGTAGGGATACGATGACGTGCATCAACCCAGTCAGCGAAATGGCCACTAGAACCCGTCACTCGCCTCTAACAATCATGGGTTCATGACAAATTGTAACCCGAGTTATCGCGAATCCGTGATGCGTTCGAAGAGGTTTTCGTAGTGTGGATACTAAATTTGCATTGTCTCAGCAACGTGTTTCCAAGTAGCAACATTTGATAACTTTTGTAATATTTTTGTCAAAATAATCTTTTCTTATACACATACTTTTTCTTGTTTTTTTCCCTCACAGTTTATCACCTGGGATATTAGTCTACCAACATGCGCTTGAAAGTCTCCATACATTCCTTTCATTACGCCCTCGCCTACATCCGGTTGTGATTCGAACGTTCTGCGTTAACCCAAGCCCACCCGAACTAAATTAACCTTACAAACACATAATAAATAAACATGAGTCAAAGTCATTTGCACATCACGTAATGGCGCAACACCACGACGTTGATGAATGATATCAATTGTCAGATGAAGATTTGCTGTGCATTTTCATATATACGATAACCTTGTCTCCTCTTAATCTCCATATCGGAATGGCGTTATTTTTTACCAAATTGCTTTTGCAAATTAATCCGGCAAGGCCTATAATTTGCCTTGGCATTTCTCTAACGTTTGAAAGGACACATCGCATGCAGAAACAAATATCCGCCCCAAATAATGATTCCTTGACGTCAGTTTGATCTCGTATTTGGGCATCAGGGCACCGCTTGTTTCAATTACCGGCTGTCTTTCTCTTTGTCTGGGAGAAATTCTAATCAAAACTTGCCATCATGGCGAGTTTGTGTAATGGGTACTTGTCCTTACAAATGTTTACAATAACGACGCTGTGCCCGTCCTAAGACATGGTCCACGTTGTCAGAGAATCTTCAATAAACCTACAAATTTCCTCAGTAGTTAAACGCTTCCTAATAGCATTCAATGGACGTTGCTTCATAATTCCGTCAAATGACACGCTATAAAATGGCTGTTTCGGACTGCAAGATGCTACTTGTCCCAAGAGAACTTTTGATGATCAATGGCACCCGTCAGAGAAGTCGACAGTTGATCGGGAGAGGCATCGGTTTTTGGGGCAGTTACATCGTATCTGCTCGCCCTACACCATAAAGAACCCACATTTACTCGTACGGTGCATGTTTAAACAGGAAAAACGTTGATTCGGTATTACACGGAGAGCGGATAACGATCAGCTTAAGTGCTGCCATCAGGCCTATAGTCATGTCTTGAGGAAAGTACAACTCTCAGTTCACTATAGATGGGAGTTCTTTCAGCTCGACTATAAATCGTCTCGCCAGAGTCTTTGTAACTCAGCTTCAATAATTGCCCCCACGCTCTTACTTTGTTACTATCAAAGATTTAGCCGTTTATATTACTGTAGTGAGTCATGACAAGCGTCAATAGAGTGTAGATCCATTGTGGAAACAATTTCATTTTCAGGCTTTGGTCTTTTGAAAGCAGAAATGTGACGTCTTCGGCATTAGAGGAACCAGACGCCGGACGAAGATAAGACAATTTCAATTTGATTTATACTAAATATAATTTTCCTATGAGTTTTGTTCAAAGAATTTTCTGAAATTAAATTACCAACATGGAACCATTCCAACTTCTGTAAAATTGTTTTGATCGATTTATGTTTTATATATTGATATATTGGAAGATATTTCAATATCTTGAGAGCGTTTCATTTTGATATTCGATTTAGGGTTATGTTACACCGTGCGATTTTAGAACGAATTGCTTTATGTGTGATCAGGTTTTAACACATTGTGTTGTTCCGAGGCACCAGGCGGGGAATCATTCCAGAATTACTCGCAGACTGCAGATCATTTGAGTTATATTCAACATACCAAATATCTCAAAGATCTGGAGAAAAGATCTGCATAATGCGGAGGTTTATGATACGCAAAATAATTGTCTGTTTTGAAAGTGTGTGCCATAAAATCATAATATGGAATAAAATATCAGTTAAACGTGGTGAGTGAGTGAGTAAATAAGATGTAAATAAAACAGTCCTCTGGCATGTAATCCCTTTGAAATCAGTAACATTCTGGCTGATGATTTCGGAATGTTGTTGTTTAGTTTTGATTTTTAAATATGTACTCTTTCACTCATGATTTTATGACAAAAACGTATCAACGTATCAACTACTCGAGTGCGTGTTTCGTGCATGCAACGTCATCTTGAATGGACAATGTAAAGTCAAATTTCAAACAGTGATACAGTCTGTGCCGTCAGACGTTTAGACAAATGGCTACATTTCGTTTAACAAAACTCGTATTTGTTTGTTATCGCAATCCATTTCCGAATCCCACCATCTGAGATGGACCTGGTTGTTCTCATGACAGTATGGTCTGTGTGAGAACACCCAGAACACAAGATCATCATAAACATGGCGGATATCAGCTCGACCCGGAAAAAGAAGTGTTGTCTTCTGTATCTACTGCTTGTATTTTTACCCGCTTATCGCTCCTGTTCCTCTGATATTCTGTTGCAAGCAAGTTTGTCATAACACCAACGATAAATTAGAACATTGGATGGAGTTATCTCCCTTTATCTTTCCCTCTACAGTGTGAGAGAATGATACGGCACAATTGTAAGCCTATCTCAAGAACGGCCACTGGTGCTTCGGTTTCGACACACAATGAGAGTTGTCTCCCTTTAAAATACCAACTCTGAGTGCAACCAGTTGGATGGAAGGGGTTGGGGTTTATTATATATTTTACCTTTTCTGACACCGTTATTCACAGGAAATTGATCTGTGTATGTATGGTCGCGACATAAACTATCACAAATAACAGAAAGCCATCTGCTAATATGAACATATAAAAATTTCATATGAATGGATATGACAGTGTGTGATTTTAACGATACTCTTAGATGCTTCGTCTGTCCCAGTCATACCTCCGGCAACCGATACCCCGGCAACCGATGTTTGTGATGTAGGAAGACGTAATAGGTCTTCTAGACAGACTCGAAGACCTTACGTGTTGTTCTACCCCTACGGTTTGGCACGTTGATTACGCTATCAACCACTGGTTCACTGATCTACAATTGATACTTCCGGGCCTGCGTCATGTAGCTTGGATATTTCTGCGCGATGTTAAACAACTTACACACGACACATAACATGCATGTAACATTGCTGTTGCTGTTGCTGTTGCTGCTAATGCTGATTATGTTACTTTTACACGAAAAACAAGCAGTCTTTTTAGCTACTTTTCGAATAGTTTCAAAACTATATCATCAACAGTCTCAGTTCTCGGGGAAACATCAGAGCTAAATCCAAACCGGCATTATTCGAGCTTCTAACTCTAACACAGCCTTGAAACTATCTGTTCTCTGTTGTCTGTTCCAAGGTAATTCTACAGTATTTTCAGATAAAGCAGACCTTCACGAGATTGTCTAGCCGTTGCGATTAATGATAAGAGTCGGTGCAGAATCTTTTCATGTTAAGTCATGTCCCGACTCTCGAGCTACAATGCGAGCTATGTAGAACGCTATCTTCTTCTGATAAATCACAAGGTTTCGTTTTGGATGCTAAGAGCTTCGCGGCGATAACTTACATACTTATAACGATTTTGTTATGCAATCTACGATACAACAAGGACCTACTTGTTTTCTAATAAAAATAACAGCTTTTATGCAATACCTTTTTTGATATTTCTGTTTTCATTAGGTAAAATATTTGATCTGAAATATTCCCTTGTACGATGCCATTGTCTGGCTTGGTCAGAGGTTAAGTGGTTTTCCGGCTGGTGAGGGAGATATACAACACAGATTTAACACAGCGTCTCTTTTCTGCTATTAGTGGTCTAAAGGTTTAAATTTGTAGGAATTTGGATGACCTAAGTGCGGTGCAATTACCTTTATGCTCATTCGGTGATTGATGTATATCTAACGCTAATTGCCTGATAGTGTAGTTTCAGTTTTATAAGCTAGAAGGTGGGTAGATTTTTAAAACACAACAACTATCAAGCACGGTATTGACAAATGTAATTTTTTTAAATTCAGAACGGACAATGATCATTGTTACCGAGGTATCTAGTAACTGTGCGAATATTGTTTTACGCCAGGATGAATGCGGTAGTTTAGGAAGAACAAAGCGCAAAGCAAAGCAGCGGAGGATCATGCAGGTGGTCAAAAGTCGGCGTGTGACATCAAGCGTCTATTTTGTAGCATTGAAATAAATCCCAAAATTGTTTGTGATTTTGTAAAATGTTCCAGACACAATGTATTCTGTCGACCATTCGTCTGTTGTAGTTTGCTTGGGTGAGTGAGTACGGTTTTGCGTTCCTTATAGAAATAATCCATAAATTCCATGGGAGTCGAACCAGGACCGTGAGGAGAGAACACCTTAACCACATTATCAAATGTCTCAGCCATCACAAAAGCACACTTCCCAGCCTTCAACAAAACGTTTTCTTAAACATCATTTGTTTGTTACACGTCAACATCATATTAATTACATTTGTTTGAGAAAGGTATGTTTTTTACAACGCCGCAGTAAGCAATATTGCTGGTAAATTGGACTTGGCCGATCCAGACATTCCAGTGATCAACAGCATGAGCATCGATCTACACACTTTGGATGCAATGACATGTGTCAACCAAGTCAGCAAGTCTGACCACCCAATCCCGCTAGTATCGTTGCCTCTTAAGACAAGCATGGGTTGCTGAATCAGGGTTAATTTCTAACCCTGATTTTCAAATGCCAGATATGTGTTTAGCGCCGCTTCGACAATGCTGCATATATTCCATCGTAAGTCTGATGAATATGGACAATTATGCCGCTGTTGCAGATAGTATATGCAGGTATTCGTTCACTGCCGTGATGAAAATATAACGAAAGCAAGTGATGTACTTACAGATTGACAATACAAAGTCGTATTTGAGGCCAAACGGTTATTTGACATGCGAGTCATGGCCGCAAAGGGACGTAACTCTTCACGATATAGACAGCGTAGCCATTGCCATGATGTATATTTGACTCATGAAAAAAATGTGATGTCGAAAACATCATAAACATTCAGGATGTTTTATTGATTGACAGAAAATCATCAGACTCTGCAAGAAAGAAAACTAGCACTGTCCACATTAATACTGTGTTATATCGAATAATTAATCTGATCTATATTAATCTGAAAATCATCAGACTCTGCAAGAAAGAAAACTAGCACTGTCCACATTAATACTGTGTTATATCGAATAATTAATCTGATCTATATTAATCTGAAAAATATATATTCACTCATCAATCAGTCATCATACTTGGTGATACTGACGATAGACCTATCACATAGAGACATAGCGTGGGAATACATACATCCATAGATATCATCGTGAAAACTATATACGCATTCCTTATCATTTCTCTACTGTAACTGCTAAGAAGAACATGAATAAACGTGGGTTCAAGGACCAATTGGGGCGGTGGGGTAGCCAAGTGGTTAAAGCTTTCGCTCGCCACACCAAAGACCCGGGTTCGTTTCCCTAAATGGATAAAATTTGTGAAGGCTTTTTGTCGTGTCGTGATATTGCTAGAATATTGCTGAAACTGGTGAATATGACTGAATCCATTCAGCATCAAGTTCGATCTACAATGGATTTCATAAAAGTTGAATTGAAGTTTCTACTTGCATTAAACGTATCCCTAAAGAGCCTGGTGAATAAGATGGCTGTATTTACTATTGAATAGAAATGCGCAAACTCTGTTTAGTTTGTTTTCACTGCTCCAGTTATCTCAGCTTTTCAGCAACTGTATTGTGAGATGAAACATTTCACACACACAAGTGCGCACGCGCAAATATTCACATGAATGATTATTCACTGCTAATTTGAGCAAAATTAGCGAAATAAATTGGCAGAGACTAACAAAACGGCCAACGAAAGCTATACATTTGAAATTCACTATTCATTCTAATTCTTACTGTGGAAAGTCGATCCCCTTATACTTTCTACGAAACGACGACTGGTGTGAGATGCTCATTATTACAGTGCCAGTGACAATCACATAACCATCAAACAACTAGATTCCTTTGTGTCGTACTGACACACAATATAACATGTCTGTACACTATTTTTACCCAATACTTTATGATAACAATTTACGTGCATTGTTTTAGACCATAGACGTTTGGTTGGTTGGTTGGTTGGTTGGTTGGTTGTTTCTATTTTCATATCATGGTTGATTGTAACATTAGGTGTAACGTCATGCGTGTTCTATGTGTTATACGTTGGTTCACACACAATATACAATATGCACATATTGAAAAAAAATATACAGATAAGTATTGATGATTCTTGAAGCGAGTTTCAATTTTAGTTTCAAAGTCTGCTAGTTCAAGTTACGATCAAGGGGAGGTAACCCCTGTTTACCTGTCACCCGAGAGTTGGGTCAATACTGCCCCGCATCGTTTCCAGGGATGGTGAGGCGAGAGATGCAGCTCAGCTGTATTGGAGGACGTGCCGACTGCAACGATGCTGTCTATTGAGATGTTGGTCCCTATCACAGATTTTTCACATATTGCAAAAGTCATCACAAATCATGGCAGACTAAGGTGTACTTGAGTTTAATATTTTATAAATCTGATATTGGTAATTTCTGGATCATTTTTTGTCGAGTTTTTTTTTTAATTTGTTTTTTTTTAAAATTCACGCTGAATTTATACGCATCTTCAATCAAACATTTTTTTAAAATCCTGATAATATCGAACACCTGTGCTAGATACTTAATTACATATTGCTAACACGGATTTTAACAGTCATCAAGGACAATTTGAAACAATCTACTTATCTTTTTTTTCAAATAATGTGAATTGTTGCCTTTTGAATTTTTTTTGCCATAGCATTAAAAGAAGTTGAGTCACTGCTGCTGAATCAAAGATATCAGTTTAACACTTCATTAAGCACTCACAATTAAATCCAATATTAGTCGAATGCATATCCCTTTGTTCGGTTTATCCATATGCAGTTGTCTCCCTTTAATCGTGAAATTCGATATTCTAATTATCTCCCAGCGAGGAGGCTTTGAGTCATCATGTCTGTCAAACGAAATAAATGAATTTGGAAACGAAAATGCCCAATTCAGTTTTTTTAAAATTAGGGTATTATTCGCGTTAGTTAAATCAACAGATCAATGTGTTGATATCATATCGCTTATAGATATCAAAGTAAGTTCGAAATTCGGACTTACAGGTTCAACTTAGCAACAGATTTATTTACACTTCAGTGTTGAAACAATTTTTCATCAGTGGCAAAATCTCGCACAAGTATTGAACACCGGACATCCGCATTAACACAAAACCTTTCCAACCACTATACATCACAGAACATTCGTTTTTTCACATTTGCTGAATGGAACTGAATTGGTGAAGACTAAACACCATTAATAATTCTTTTCAAAGAAAGGCGACAGTAGTTTTGTCTCCCCTTCTATGCAAGCCCGTATTTGAATACATTAATACCACATATGTTTCAATACGAGTATTATTGCACAATGCATCCATTGCACATACCCTTTCATACTTTTATATGGGTGTACGCACCGAAGCGAACATCGGGATGCCAATTAATGTATCCTTTCACAACACCCAAACGCATGAGTATTAATGTTTAATATCTTTTAACACGATATTTCCACTAGGACTGCAATGTTTAGAATATCAAGTACCACGTTTGTAGAGAAGGGGAACTCTCTATGTGTGTTTTTGTATTTAACTGGACTAAATTTTTCATATATCATTATTATGTTTCCAGTCATATTGTCTAAACTGAATATTTGATAAAGGGCTTTGTCATCTCAACATGTGTCACCTCTAGCGTGTCACACTGAAAAGACGTGTATACAATTCAGAACTACCCATGAGGTCGTATTTCGAGTTAATATCCTTAAACATTTGGTAATCGACACTCCAAGTGGATTATATGTAATTCATCACTTCACATACACTCGAGTACGCATCTTATTGGATTATACTATTATTATCAAAATGGTGTATATTGAAAATATCCACACTGTAATAACATTCAAAACATTTTACCTGAAAAATCCAGAAATTCCCACAATAATGATACAACACATCTCTGTTTAATCAAACTTTTCATTTCTCATAATTTAAAAAAACAACATGGTGCTGGGTACGTCAAAATCAAAATCAGCACATATCACCTCACAAAGCTGAAGAACTAACACCCAGACCACCGTATCAATATTGTAGTCGTATCATGCTAAATGCTTGTCATTACGATATTTTAAACAATACGTATAGTGCACTCCTTCGACTGTATTACCTAATGCTAAATTTCAGATACAGTGCGTGGGTCGATGTTCATAAGTCAATTACGGGTTGATTGATCGAAACTCGATTAGTCATGGACATCCACTCAGATGACTTTGTGTTGCTTAGCAACAAAGAAGATATGGGTATATGCACTTTTTGGGTAAATGGGTATCCTTGAACCGCCATGTCGACGTTGCGCGTAGTCAATAACAAGTCAGTAAACTGATTTCCAGAACCCCATTGTTGTAAATAGAGTGTGAAATTCAGCAGTCTGGGACACCAGCAAAACTTAGTACACCAATCCTAACACAGCTGTCACTTCAGAAGCTACTTAGTTTCCAATATTGTGAAATAAACACCCATCCCTTTGTAACAAAATTAAATGCATTTTAATTAGTGCAATCAAACATTTTTCATTGCCATTATCCTCTTGGTCATCTGAAACATCAATACAATGTCGTACTTGTGTAAACCCGCGTGGGAGCATCAATTATTTCAATACCACATAATTAAGTGTATTCGTCTCTCCAGCCTGTATGGGGGGGCCAGTAACGACTTTCCAATCATTCAAACTATAGTCGCGATTGTGCAACTGCACAGCTTGAATATCGATTACGAAGTAAACTCATAAATATTTGCAGAAAAACTCTCAAACATGAATGGCAATTTTCATACAAATTGTACATTATACACATAAACTTTAACTCAAGAGTCAAACATGGGATTTAGTCCTGTGATGCGTCCAGGTTTTAAACTCATTTCGTTTCCAAAACGAAAAGCATTTTCTGCCTCATAAGACAAAATGTTAACAGCTCCCTCAAGACCTATCTTATCCTTCGCAACAAATCAACATAGTTATTAATTATGACAACGGGGCGATTAAACCGAGCCTCTTCAAAGTAGGCCTGGTCATCGGTGTCTGTCATCTGGTTATTGTCAATGCTAAAATTTCTCCAGCTAATTGCAAACAATGTGGCCCTGATTTCAATTTAATTCCTCACCTCGTTCCTCGAGAGAGGCCGTATTACAAAGGGGCATGGCCCTTTATTTTTAAACTAATCGAAATACACTCGAGTTGTACGCGACCCCTTACATGATTAACATCGTTCCCCAAGATGCTGCCCTGTTTTACCCTAGTACTACGAATGGAGACCCATGTCAGACATTTCGGCTCATGTCCATTGCAATTACTTGTCAATTTCAATCTATTTCAGCCATAAAATAATTTGATATGCAATATGATACATCGCTCGGCTTACTGCAAGAAGCGAACCGAAAATGGTCGGGTTTACAGCCATCTCTATTGAGTTACTTCCCTCCCCGGCTGCACGTAATTGGACGAGTGTTTATTCAATAAATATAATGCATCCGCGATTTGAAACCATCGGTCTTTTTGGGACAGTCCGCTCGTGTTGATGTATCCGAATACAAATAGCGAATTGTCGGTACTTGGATGGGGGGTCAAGAATGTACAGCATGCTGGATTTAAGATGTCATGATGAAGCCGGGAGAGGAATAGCTACAAGGGCTCACATTGGGACAAGAGCTCAACTATGTGGGGTTAAGTTTCCCAAAACAAACTTATAAATCCTTTAATACTCAATAAACGTATAATGATATGTTGATATGCATAACATAGACGATCCCTTTGATAACCAGTGCAGTAGTACTGAAACACGAACTCTCTTCACGTTAATTCACTGTACATTGTTTTGTATTCGCCACATATAGTTAATGGTAGGACGTGTGTGATCTGATTGAAACATGTATTCACAACAAGGCACAATAACAGTTTCCCAGGGCAGAATATGATTTAATGTCATGTTAAGGTAATATTCGTTGTTGTGGCTTCAACACTTTTCAAGCGTGTTTGGAATATAGCGATTCCCTCGTTCCATGTAAGTTAGGATAGAATTGTGGGTAAAGTGTTCAATCGGCATTCTGAAAAACCCAGGTTCGATTTCTTATTTTAGCACAGTGTCTGATGACCATTCTATAGCACGGTACCACTGGTGGCATTATTTCGGACGCGGTGCGTAATCTCACTCGCTTCATGGTGTACTTTTACATCTCCACGTAAGTAGATCTCTAAAACATAAGCTTAGCGTAATAATCATGATCATCACCATAATCATCATCATCGTCAACATCAGCATCAGCATAAACACCATCATCAGCATCATCATCATCATCATCAACAACAACAACAACAACATCGTTGTCGTCATCATCAGTATCAGTATATAGACTTGTTGTAAGATAACCCATCTCAGTGAAACATATTCGAATATATCAATTCCCACCCCAAACCGACAAGTACAACTGGCAGTTTTGAGTCCCTTTTTCTTTCCTTTTTTTTGAGGGGGGTGGGGGGGGGGGGGGGTCGAGGATTTTAGTTTAAAATTCGTACCGACCCTTCTGACTAGACATTGACTCACTCAACATCTATAATTGTCGATACTTCAAAAATCATATGCTGAATTCGAAAGAAACATTATTCTCGTCCACTGTTTCTACTGGGGGTGAGGTCACAAGAGACTTTAAAATTTTACTATTCTGTTCCTGTCAATTTATACCCGTCAGTAAATGTAAAAGCAGTGTAAACGTCCGCCATTAAACTTTATGGCAGTTGTCTACGCCGCCATATTGGTATTCGAGCTGTCTCCCGATAAAAGGGCGATAACTCTCAGCTATAACCTATCCTTCATGATCACATAAACATGCTGTTCCTCGTGATATGTTCAATTTATAGTTGAGTAGTTGTTAAAATGTTTGTTTAAGAAAACTTGAGCATATTGTTTTGTTTTGTTGTTGTTGTTTTTTTTTCTATGACAGATTTAAGTCTCTGAAATACATAGTAACAGTGTAATAAGAAAATAATAATACACAGTAAGACTGTAAAAACAAAGAAATTGGACCTTAAACCAGTTTCTGATATTAACAAGATGAAATTACATTGAGTGATTGTCAAAAACAGAACATTCTTCAATTTTGATAAAAAAAATTACGAAACAACAGTATATTGCATAAACTGTATTTGATCATAGATGATAATCACGTCTAAACAGCAAGCTACAACGACGTTGCATATATCATGAGACTGATTTCACTCCAGCTGAACCATTCATTCATTAGGAAATATTTACTCATCTAGAAATGGGTATTGTCACTGTATACATTTCCCCAAGACACAACATTTCGGGGACTTGAGTGTCCACGGTGACAATTCGCTGCCTAGAATAGCCTCCCATTTCCGTCGAACCAGGATCCGATTATTCTTCGTTCAAATCTCATACCCCCTCAGCTGTTGCACTTTCTGGTTTGAAAATGTTCAATGCTCGGGTGTTTCATTATAGTTTCTACAATTTCCCCCCGCATTAAAAGCCATGTCGTAACTAGTGTGCTTAGTCTCACACCTATGTTAACAATATTTCACCAATATGAGGACGGGATACACCAGAAATGAGCTTCATACACTGTACCCATGTTAAGAATGGAACCCGGATCTTCGGCGAGACGGGCTAACGTTTTCACCTATAGGCTACCCAACCGCCGCTATAGTAACTGGAAATACTGTTGAAAGTTTGTTGTTTAACGAGGATGTTGATCACTGGATTGTATGATCCAGATTCGATTATTTACAGACCGCCACGTACCTTGACTATTGTGCGGCGTTAAACAACAAATAAATAACCAAACAACACTGACAGATTTTCCTGAGTTAAAGCATCAACACATGGTTTATCACTGGAATGCAAAATTCGATGTCGATATCACGTTGTCAGTATCCCAAAATGCAGAAATTGACCTTAAGTGTCATAGATTCAATATCCTTGATTTCCATGATGCTTGTTTTCACAAGACTAGACAACCTCTTTCACTTCTCCCATTGTGACTACAATACCTGTAACATATGTTACACTGGCGATTACACGCCTCTGACAAGTGAAGATTGTCACGAGTCCCATGGCCGAAGGCTATGAATACACAGTCCAATTTAGCAAGATTTACGATGTAACAGATGTTATTTTTTAGATTAAATGCAAGTACAGTTACGTTTTGGTGGTTGATTCCCGTTCGGGATTTGAACCTAAAGTCAGTAGTCTAACCCACTCAACCACCACACAAATGGAAGTTTGACGACTAGTAATCGTGATCACATACTTAAGTGTTAACCATGGTAGCTAAGTGGATTAGATCACTGGCTTTCAGTTCGAATCCCAAATGGGAATCAACCACCAAAAGGTGTCTGTACGTGATCGCCAGCCTCACTTTAAAGTACGGGTTCAAATCCCGACTGCCACTCAGTCCCAAAGGTTGACTCTGTACTTTATTTTTTCCAGATGTACTTATCGACCATGAGATTTGGTGTTGAGTAAGGAAGACCAAAAGTAACTTTTAGAAATCCCAGATGTACTTTTCAAATACGGTTAGTTTATTTCCACATACCCAACTCTCCGATCAACACACTAACGATCTGGCAAAAAGCATATTAGGCACAACCAAAACGTCAGTTAATGTGTCTTGTGTTTTATTCAAGTAAAGAAAAAATCATGGGGCGCGTTTTTTCCGCTCATCGTGAGTAGTCATACATGCGGAAATTTATGTTCAAGAGCATTTCTCCAACATCAACTGATAAATAGAAGACACGCAGTCGTGAAAGCCCTCTGGCTCACATGTTCAAAGTTTTCTGTTATCATTAGCATGTCATCAGTGTACATCTTAATGTTTTGTGGTTGGTTGTCTGTCATACAGAGTCTGAAGCAAATATACCCAAGTCCGCGCAAGTCGAGAAATATGGCAAGTTCAGATTTCCACAGCTTCGGGAAATGAAGAAAGTCTCAGGGTTACTCTTCATTTTGTGTGTTTTATTGCTTTCACTATGAACTATTTTTCTGTAAAATGTGTTCATTTCAGAGATTAGTTGTTGGTCTACTTGTTGGTGCTGTTGTTGCTGCTGCTGTTGTTGTCGATGATGATGAGTGTGTGAGTTGGTGAGTTTAGTTTTACGCCGTACTCAGCATCATTCCGACTATATGGCTACAGTCCGTAAATAGTTTTGAGTCTGGAGCAAACATTCCAGTGATCAACAACATGAGCGTCGATCAGCGCATTTGCGAATTGTTGACACGTGTTAGCCAAGTCAGACCACCCGATCCCATTAGTCACCTCTTACGACAAGCATGGGTTACTGAAGGCCAATATTTTGTCCCGGACCTTCACGGGTCGTTGTTATTGTTGTTGTTGTCGATGATGATGATGATGATGATGATAATGATGATGATGAATCTTTAAGTATTGGTTGCAATCATAGAGAGCATAACTTTCCACCCACCGTATTTTTCGTAAAAAAGTATTTGAAACTATTTCTTTTCAATTTCTAACTGTCACTGTTTTCCATTTATGAGCGCAATGCATTCAGTCGTTTAAATTTCATAAACTTCAATCACTTAACAAAACTTTGATGGCTTTACAATTATATAATAAAATATATACTTGTGCTCATTCTGTAAACTAATCGTATACATAAATGGTCCACAGTGTGCCGATTTCACAGTTTAACTTCACACATATAAAGTCGAGTTGTCCTGGGTGAATATACCCCTGCTGTGACTGGCGCATCCGGGCCTGTGTATCGTCACTAAGTAGTGATTAATAGCCCTTGTTTATACACCATCATTAGTCTTGTGGGAGCTGGTTGATATATAGATTAATCACGAAGCACATAAATGTTGCCAGTGGGTATTGTGTTATAACGATGTCCATAACACTGTATTGTCTCTGCTACAGGATCGGTTTGATGGATATCCTACAGCACTACAGCGTAGCCATGTGAAGCATTGTCTGCATATCAGGAAAACCCTTCCTATCTGCAATAAATAACTGAAATGTGCTTCCGAGTGATAAAAATGCACAATTTATTGTTTTGTGTGTCTGGCAGTTATATAATATAGCAAACCGTATAAAAGTTAACATGGGTACATTGATGTCGACACAGTTATTCTAATAGTACATGAAATATTGATGACCAGATGGCCACATAGAGCACACAAGCAACCCTGACCGTAGGGATTGTATCTTTATCTAAATATGTAAGTATGGACAGCATAATCTTACCTGTTGCACTAACTTCAGTATGGACAGCATATTCTTACTACTTATACAAACTGAAGTATGGATAACAGAATGTTTTCAGTAGGGCTAACATGAGTATTCACAACATATACTTACCAGTTGTTCTAATGGAAGTATTAGTCTGTCGTACAGACCCCGAAGCAAATATATCCAAGAAAGCCCATGCAAGTCTAGAAAATGAGGTAAGTCTAGATTACCCTAGCTTCTGAAAGTGAAGACAGTCTCAGGGCTCCGTTTTATTATATTATAATTATTTTTTTACTATGTGCTTTTTCGGTAAATTATGTTCATTTCAGAGACAAGGTTTTAGTCTTTCGAAGTATGAACAAAACATTTTACCAGTTTTGATAGCTTCAGCATAAGCTACAGACTCTTATCTGTAATACTACCCTGAGAATGAACTACAGACCTTTATCAGTTGTACTGGCTCAAGTATCAACAACCAGGCAACCCTATATCTAAGTATTACCAGTAGAATGTCAACGGTAGTAATAAAATAGTAGAGCTGTGACGATATATCGTAGTATCGATAATCGTGATACTTTATCGGACGATAAATCTATCGATACTTTTTCTTATCGTGATACTTTATCGGACGATAAATCTATCGATACTTTTTTCGTATCGCGATACATATCGTCGACCACAAAATTGTTAATTTTCACTAGAAATTGACGGTTTTGTCAAAATGTACACTGTTAGTTGATATCAAAATATATATAAGTTCCTGAAAAAAATAACTAAAGACAGCATGTCGTGATGTGCATCGAATCGTATCGTATCGCTCCAAGATATCGCAATACGTATTGTATCGTGAAGTTTCTGTATCGTCACACCTCTATAAAATAAGTGTGAACAGACTATTCCAGCAGTTAGTATCAATTGTGTACCAATAGCAAGAAGCATCAGCAGAACTTTATCAGTTGAACGTATTTTCGTATCAAAAGGCAACAAAAGCCTTTTCTAAAAACATGAGTGGCAGGAACAGGACAATGTAAGTCCAGGGAAACGTCACTTGATCATGGTAATGTAATTTTAATCAGGCCACGCCAATCACTTGATCAATCTGTTTTCATTCCTCCTCAAGTTATGCATAACGAGGCCAAATAAAGATTCCCTTTCAAATGTAGTTCCATGCCTGTTAGAGGCATTATGTCAGTCCATTACTGAACCCTGTCTTCTTAGTCCACGGAACAGAAGGAACAGTCAGGGTGATTACCGCTAAAATGTCAGTTTCGGTAGACACTGTGTAAATTAGGGGTGGTGATGGGCGTCTTGGGGGTGGAGATGGGGGAGGGGAAGCGTCAGGTGGGAGGGAACCCTGGCATATTCAAGGGGACAGGGAGACAAAAGCAGGGGTAATTATCTAATCACAACGTCTGTCTTCAGGCTCTGAAACCATTGTTTGATAAGCTGGTATTTGGCTAATTCGCCGCAAATTACAGACGATCAGACGTTTAGCTTGATGACATTAATGACATTAAACCCGCTAATGGCATGACGTTTTGTATTTGTCGGAACATATGCTGCCATGCAGGAATTGTGTCAATTTTGAAACAAGTCCGTAATTTAATTGAGACCAAAAGAGTCAATTTGAATTATGAACTATTAAGATTTCATTTTTAAAATGGTAAATTGTGTCGTAATATTTACATTGACACAAAATTCTTGGAAACCCTGCAACTGAGATAACTGACTGAGAAACAATTTTCAGTTCTTTCAAGAAGAGGATCCAACAAGCAATGGCTGCTATTCGAGCAGACTATTAGAAAAACCGCCCGAGAGTGTCACTCATGTTTAAAAAGATGGCATTTATACACACTTGGTGCATCTATTTGAGAGCTTTTATCCCATTTAAAGGTTTCAACTATACATGATTAGGAATATATTGGCGGTACTGGTTAACATCTCCTTATTGTGTATACAGAACTTATCAGGCCATATGTCTGTCACGTGAATTTGTCACCTGGCTTTTCCGTTATGTATTCAGTATTCAGCTGGCTTCACCTGTCTGTCTGTGTCTGTCTGTTTGTCTGTGTCTGTGTCTGTTCACATTCGTGTGTGCTCTCGGCCACGCTCACAGACCCTGAAACAAATACAAACTCCCCCCATGCAAAACTGGAATATGTGTCAGTTCTAGGTTACCACAGTTTCTAGGGATAAGCTAGAACTAGGAAAAACGTCTTCTAGGAAGAAGGTCTGTGGGATACTTATAAGTCTATTTTACGAATGTACTCTGAAACCATTAGTTCTGTAATATGTGTCTGTGTCGGAGACTAAATGTTAGTCTACTTGTTGTGCGCGTGGTTGCGTGGGGGCGTGCATGCGTACGGGCACGTGTGTGCGTGCGTGGATGCGTGCGTATGTGTGTGTGTGCGTGCGCGCGTGTGGGGTTCTGTAGCTGTGAGCTGCTTGTGTGTCTATGTCTGTGTGTTTGCAAACATTTGAGTATCTCGGTGAGTATCTGCGCATTCGCATATCCAAAACAATGCAATTGTCATAGCGTAATCTGCGTCACAAATTAATCGCAAATGTGCTTTTATCAATAAACACCGCAAAGATCTTAATATCAATGACATTATCTCAAGTTCACGCTACTAACTAAACCCTATGACACATTCACAGTGAAGTTATAATTTACGAAATTACACTTTCATCATACAGAACTGCCCAAGCATGCCCTTTACCAGCCTCCAATATAAGCATCAGATTTCTTCCTAATTGTCAGCATCTGTATGTACAATATAATAAAGATGTCAATCATGTGATCATGCTACTGGTTCGGAAGGTTGATCGTCTCATATTGTATACTGTTTCACTATTGATCATATTCCTGCATTTTCTCTCTAATCACATTAAATCATTGCATTTGTATTGCCTTCCGGGAATTATTTTTGAAAAATGGTACATTGAATTGTCATAGCATTTGTCTCCCTTTGATGTAGATAATCCTGTGATAAACGATACACGTGGCTATTTAACGGTCAGTTTGTCCAGTCCCCTTCAGCAAGTCACTTTTAAAGACAATCATTAAGATTTAAGACACGCGGTTAAGAGACCGCGAGGCAGCACGTACCAATAATCTGTCACGTGGTCAGTACCAAAACTGTCTTACTAACGACTGTTCATATCAAACTTTTATCACGCCCAGCTTTAAGCGAACACACCGCATTCATAAGGAACTTTTCTTATCAGTTTTGTCCCGCGTGCAAGGAAACTATGTTTGTCTTGCTCGGGCTAACATGTTTTTCTGGACAAAATGTCATCAAGGCGGGCTTGTTGTTGATTCTTTTAGATCCAAGTAGACGCATACATCAGTTAGGTTGTCGAAAAATGACGAGTGATAAAGCGTGTATACGGCCCGCAATCTGATTTTATCTGGGAGCCAAGATATACCCAATACCAGGATGTTATAAAGCCATCATGGAACCAGGTAAATTTGATATCGCCATGTACATTTCGCGAACGTTTCCATATCGACACTGATTAGATTGTTCTGTTGGGCCACGCCAGTGATAGTTGCTGTCAATTATGCCTCATTAACGATACAAATCTTCACTTGAAAACGCATTCGTTTCGAAGGTTTCCTTCAACGTGTGAAGCTCGTGCGAGGTTGATTATATACTCTTAAAATAGTAGGGGAACTGTATTTTCAATGTTACGATATTGGGAGATATTTATGTGATCGAATCAATGTGGATACAATAATGGATGTTTTGGGAATGCATCACCACATGGATTTCATTCAAAGCAAAGCTGTTAGTTCAGTTATCCCCTTGTTAGGTGACATGGAGCATGACATGAAAATTTCAGCTTTACAACTTTCAGTCAGTGGTGTGTGATTTGACCCTGAAAACCCTGACCATGCACAGGTGCAAGAAAAATATCGGGAAAAAAATGGTCTACAGTGATTTATCGACCTGCCTGAAAAACGTCAAGATTCATAATGACACCGCATGCACGTGTAAGAGGCTCCCACGTATGGCTATACTCTGCGACACAATTGTTTTTGGAGTTTTTTTAATGAAAGGACGAACTTGTTTGGTGTGGTCGTGGCATGGGTAGTTATTGATCTTGAAGTATTGATAATGATAGTTACCCTAGATCTTTCGTGGATGTTTGTGAAATACTGGGAAATGACTTTGAGGTAATGGTGGTGCACCTGGAACCCTGGTGGTGATGACCGACATTTTATAGTCCGACTTTCTGCTATGTCTGACCAAGTCCTAAAATGGACTGTGGCCAAGACATTTAACTTCGATGACCCCATGTCGTTCAATGAAGGTTACCTTCCGCCTGAATTAGACATGCAAGACACCCACAAAACCGACTTTATGTTCTATATTGTTTTTATCTTTGCGTAAAGATTAAGTTTGAATACAACTGATCCATACGGTTGTGTGGCAGCGTACATGGAGCGAGGATGGCATATGGTGGTAGTGCTGGTTGACTTTCTTACAGTCAACTTTCCCTATTTGTTGCTCAATGTCATAGCAGATTGATCGTTTAACAGTTTTTGATCCAAGCTCGTTCAGTGACGATTTGGAAGAGTGCACTACTACTTTTAATCAGATATATAACATTGAAGGCGTTTCTACTTTCAAAATATATGAATTTGACACCACAGTGACAAGAATGATTGTCTAGCCCCATCTCCCTTTTTGAAATGAACACACCGACTCGCCAATGCGTGTGTTTGTATCAGGTGCCACACATGCGGCATGATGCGCTCACCACTCTACCATGGAGAGACGCTTGGCGTTAATATGGTAACAGAATCACAGCATATTGGCCATTCTTTGTCCAAAGTCAGCATCGACAGCTACTCCCCGTAATGCAACTCCTTTAAGTCATGTTTCCGAAAGAAGGACCCTAACTTATGTTTTCATTTATGTATGCAGGAGTCCTGAAAAGAAGATACATATATGAACCACGTCGATATTCTGATGTACAACGTCCATCCATGTCGGAACCATATGCAGGTGGCACCACATCCGCTACTGTCAGAAGTACACCAACCAGAAACAAAAGAGTTCTACCTGGCTGAACCCTGTTAAACCTTACAACTTAACAGCGTCATAGCTACACAACTGTCACAGTCACCTCCTGTGCAGGTGAGACATCGTCAGCTATCACTTCAAATCAGATACGGATTGTTCACTTGGCTCTAACACCGAAAGCTATTCAATCTGAATAATCCATTACGTTTTCTCTCACCCTAATTTAACTTTTCTGTTTTCTAAAATTGCTTTATTACTGGTAGTGTCTGAAGGGTGTGGCACCAATATACACAACATGACGGTTTCAGTAACAGCCGGCGAGGACAGAATGGTGTTCTTATGTACTGCAAGTCAGTGTCATTACCTTTACATTTCGTTAATGACATCTTCACACAAGCTGTTTCACTCAGGGACGTCTACACACAATCTACAACACGAACACAGACAAAAATGACACCCATGCCTCATTGTGATGAATTAGTTCGATCGGATCGAATTAATCTGTTGCATATGTGGCAACGCTAGTTGTGATGGCACTATTTTGCGGATGTGGTTTTACGCCGTTTGTAAGGAATATTTCAGCTATAACACGTTCGTGGACACCAGAGATAGGCTTCACACATTATATCCAAGGACCACGGTCGCTTTAACCACTCGGCTACATCCACGCCCTTCATGGAAGAATCACAGAATCAGCAGTAGTAGTAGTCGCAGTAGTAGCAGTAGTAGTAGTATCAGCAGCAACAGTAGTAGTAGTATAGCAGCAGCAGCAGCAGCAGCAGCAGCAGCAGTAGTAGTAGTAGCAGTAGTAGTAGTAGCAGCAACAGTAGTAGTAGTAGCAGCAGCAGGAGTAGAAGTAGCAGCAGCAGAGGTGTTGCGGGTTGTAGATTCAGCCAGTGAATGAATGAGTGAGTTTAGTTTTACGCCGCACTCAGCAATATTCCAGCTATATGGCGACGGTCTGTAAATAATCGAGTCTGGACCAGACAATCCAGTAATCAATAGCATGAGCATCGATCTGCGCAACTGGGAACCGATGACATGTGTTAACCAAGTCAGCGAACCTAACCCCCCGATCGCGTTAGTCGCCTCTTACGACAAGCATAGTCACCTTGTATGGCAAGCATGGGTTGCTGAAGGCCTATTGCCAGATGCTTCAGTTTCAGTAAGAGAGCATGGTAGTAAGGGATGCAATGGAAGTGATGCTGTGCACGTTTTCCATTGTTACCTACCGTGCTGGTTGTTGTACTTGTGGAACTGCCAGTGTTGATCTAGGTAGCGGCTGGGTTGAGTCCCATCCGGGATTCGAATTCATACTAACAGAACCAGGCATGTCTAATCGTCAGCACACAACGTCAGCCGTATAACCCACCCACCACGCATATAAAGAAGTCGGACAACTGGTAGTCCAGAAAACGGATTTTGTGTACCCCTCTGACTAGTGTAGATTGGCACCGCTCGTACAGACAAAGCTGTTGACATTGTGTATGGGTATTATTAGAAAGGGTGTAACGATGCATATCGATAGATTGCAACCGTTGAGTCTCCGATAACAATTAATCGGTGGTAGAAACGTAAAACAATAGTAAGTGTGACTACCTACAGTCATTCGTAATTACTCGTCTCTTTCCGAGACCTACAAGAAGACTCGTACCCATCTCGTAGGCCATTCATTATTGCCAAGAATCGAGGCAAATCAAATCGAGTGTAGTAAAATGCATTTCAAAACATGAAAATGGCGGAACCGTTGAACTTTGAAACTTCGCTAAACTTCGCTAACTAGCACAATTTAAATGTAAAGTCTGAGCTAAAGGATGAACAAATTTCAACACTGAAACACAGTTGCAAAGGGAATGACTGTATTGCTGTTTTGCCCACGAGATGTAGGATATTCTTGGAGAAGTCATGTTTGGAAATTAAGAGTTATCTTTCTTTGATAATAGTACTAGACTGTTTTCATCTCCATGCCCGTTTGCGCTTACACAGGACCCAGTCGTAAACATGGCCACGAGAGGGGTACGAGACACCACCCGGCTTACCGCAATGACACGAGTAGTTACGAATGTACTTACAGTATAGGAATTGAAATCCGTTGCTAAATGCGCAGCGCAAAACACAGGATGTACCAGATTCGTTCACGTTGATTCAGAGACTTCATGGTGTTTATGTATTAACTTTTTTGGTCGAAGTTTCAAGTCTCTTGTCAGCTGTTAGAAGAGACTTTTACTTTATATAAACAATACATTCATTTGTATAGTATTCGTAATGTAGAAGTAATATATTCAAAGTAGACAATTCACGGAGAGAAAAAATTATGTTGCAATAGTTGATCGCAATAGACTATCGCTATTGCAATAGTATGTTTTAATAAACAATCAGAATTTAAAGTGGATTGTCTTTTCTATTCTTTCTCGAATGCAGTTCGAGTGCACCTCAAATGATGCTTTTCCTCTTCGAATGTACCGCGAAAGTTTTGTACTAGTCTTCAAAACTTTCGTGCATGTTACAAGAATTGACCAGAATAATTGGAATGCATTCGGAATGTAGTAAGAATTTTTAGAATTCTCCAGAAATTCTCATCCCGCCCGCATTCTGGATCATTCCGCATCAAGTGTGAAGAGGAAATTAGCAACCGTTACCTTCAGTATTCCTTGTTATTGCTTACGAGGGCGCAAATATCGGAATTTGTGTTATTCATACGATGCCCTAGGGTAAAATATTACTTTGTCGTGAACAATGCTTTAACGTTATGTTTCTTCTGTGGCGTACATGCGGCGACGGCGGGTAGCCAGTCTATGTAGATTTGGGTTGATTTTCCTCAATCCGACGAGGAAACTTCGGTAGTAAACAGAATGTTATATTCGTGCCCATATCACACAATGTTTACGACATTCCTTCCTAAATATGGGTATATCTCACGCTCGGGAAATACCATCATTTAGGCATTCGTGTCTTAAACATGGTATGACATATGTACTCATATAATATCCTCTATTAAATCTGAATTTCAAAGGCCATAACGCTAAGTGAGTTTAATTTTACGACGCTTTTAGCAATGTCCCAGCAATGTGAATGCTGGGAACACCAGATATGGGTTTCACACATTGTACCCATGTGTAGAATCGATCGAACCCGAGTATTTGGCGTAACGAACGAATGCTTTAACCACTGGGCTATCCCAACGCCCCCTATTAAGCATATGGTGATTAATATCACAATCTGCACAATTAAACATATCGCTTGACTGATCCTTACGTTCCTGCTTCGTAACAAAGAGACAATTTACATAGCTCATTTACGACATATGCAACATATATCCTATACGTCAGAAAAATAATAAATGTTGGGTTTAATAATGAATTTCAGTTGCATTGTAAATTTTTATAAACGTTTTAAACACATTGAATAATAATATCACGACATCATTGCCGGGTTTCTTGTTTATGCACACGGGCCCGCCATTGATCTCATACGGTGCAAGCGCTGCAGCATCCTTCAAACACAATACGATGCAAAGTGTCACTATGGAACATAAGTTTGCAAATAACAATTACACCTGCAATGCATAGAAAAATAGCACATTTATGCGTAAAAGAGCAAATACATATATTTTTATTTTAATAAGTTCGTGTATGAAAGAAATGAGCACCCCCTACAGCGATGAACACGCTCGAGTGTGTTATTTTATTAAAATATTCTGAGTAATACACAGAGGTGAGTGCCGTAACGACACAGCGTGTGATCCCGAAATCAGGCTGAATATGCATGTGTAATACAATATGCGCTGAATTACAGAAGATACCAGAATATATCCGGGGGCTTGTCTGCGCCATGTATCTCAATGAACGACAGTTTGTTAATTATACAAATACAGAAATGTTTCACATTACCGTATTTGTGCATAAAGAACGTTTTTGCAAGGATTGAACGTATTTTCTATGTCATTTATTTTTATATTCTTTCTTAATTCGAAAAAAAACATTTCTCTGCATAGTGTATGCGACATAACTCTGCAATATGAACAAAAGATCGTGGTGACGTATAGTGTTGGTATTGTGTTACGTTTGATTGACGAGCTCAAAGTTCACATACATTGTTTGCATGAACGATATTATTGTAGTGGACACTGCATGACGTCATACATATCGGTCATCAACGAAAGTTTCAGTTTGAGCAAATCGTATCTGTGGGTCGGTCTGTGAAATAGAAGGGGTTCTGCGACACGGAAAAACGAAATCGAATACAACTTACAGTAAATTATTGTAAGGAAGCCAGTTGTACGGGTAGTAAGGGTGACTATTGAGGGGGAAACAACTATTGCAATAGTGTTTTTTTTCCTTTTTCCTGTTTTTTCTCCTTGTTTTTTCTCACCGTCTATTTTGAGTTCATTCCCAAAATGAACGCATAGTTTATATGAAATAAAATCAATCTGGAGTATTTCAGTCTCTTTTAATAACTGATAAGAAAACTGAAATCCAGATTTATTTAAGAGGTAAAAAGGGCGGATAACTCTACATCAAAGTGAACGGATCTGGTGTTTCCTACTGGCACATGTATCAATGGAAATCAATTACAAACTATCGGTTGTCACACATACTATCGATGCATCGATAGTTTTTCGTATCTATTGTAGATTAATTGCGAACATTAAACAAGTGCAATCCAGCTACAGTTCGATGAATCGTTACTGTCCTAATGGGTAGTCTTCAATGCAATGGGAGCTTTGCAGTATCTGTGCGTTTGTAGCAGTTGTGTTTTTGGTTTTTTTATGACCGGGTGACATAAAAAAACGAGTGTAATGGCAGCAGAACCTGTGTATGACGTTGTTGAATACTCACTCACTCACTCACTAATTCAATCACCCACCAAGTCTCACTCACTCACTCTCTATCTCATTCACTCACTCACTTTGGGTATGATTCTGATTCCTGGAAGGAGAAAATGGTCAAGACCAACCCCATTTCGACCCCTTTTCCACCATAAGGCATTACAAAGTGTCAGAACTTACTATTGTTTAAACTAATTTAGAACTAGAAAGAAGAGGAGAGTAGCTAGTCTCGATTGTCCGACGATTTCAGTGGGCTACAGGCATGATTCACATTTGGAGTCTTGCTAGATGCGGCATAAAACTAAACTCACTCACTCGAGCTCATTGTGTTCTATCTCCAGTATTATGAAGTGAAGGTTGTTGAACCAAGCGACCGTACAGGCGTTGCGGTTTCGAAGCTTCCAAACAGGCACTTAACCAAACCGAACATTAAAATATATTATCATAAATACCTAATAAGACACGATTTCAACGGGAAGGGATATTTGGAAAAACTGGCATATACTGAAAACGCATGGAAACATTTGATTCAATAATGTGAAGACTATTTCAACAAAATATGGCTAATCTTTGTTGTTTTGTTCAGCCATTTCAAAAATATATTTGGCAGTGGGAAAATAAAAAAACACTGTTTCTGCTTTTGGTTGCTAAAATGTTTCAAGCGTGTTTACTTGCAAGTACATATATTATTGAGTGGGGGGATTTATTTTCGTAGTTTGCGACAGACGCATCACATGCGCAAGTCTCAGTCAGAGTATGACAT